>NC_134480.1:5878462-6098012 GCF_964194025.1 Convolutriloba macropyga | reverse complement strand
CAATTAACATACCTTAGTCAAAATTGACCCATTTTTTGGCCAAAATATGTCAGAAATTTCAAGTTTTTGCAAAATTCTTGAAATATTTGGACACCCACCGTCAAGATGAAAAAGATGAAATTTCGGCAAATTACAAAGGGGGTACAGGGGATCAAAGGGGTAGCATTTTTACGATGTTTTGGCTAAAAAAAAACATTGATTCGGGGCCTGAGAAAACCTTGTTTAAGCACTTAAAATTTGGATCAGTTTTAATCATTTTCTCAATATAATCTTTAAAGTTAGGTTATTTTATTGTACCTCTTTTCTACTTCTGCCTTCTATACGACCTAATGAACCTGGGAGCTGCAAAAAACTTGGCATCAAATAAGCAAAATGGGCGATTATCGAGAACAAGTATAACAATTTCCTTAGGTAAAGCAAGCTGACCCCCCCCCCCCCCAATTTCGATCTCAAGTAATTGAAAAAGAGGTTTTGGAACAAAAATAAACAGAATAGCGTCAATTCTCGAAAAAATAGGTGGTAGGTTTAAAGTTTGAAAAGTTTTTGTTCGAAAAAAACCTAATCGCCAATTTTCTCTGACATCCTCTACAACAGTAAAGTCTTGGCACAGATGTACGCTTCTTATCTATTCCTATCAGTCTTCTTTCATCTGGTTTTACCCACGTGCAGCAGTTTTGTGAGTTCCCTGTTTTTTAATCAGACCTTTGCTCATGACAAAAAAAATCATTTCAGCAAGAGATCTGAAGCCGATTCCCTTTCCCCTCTGAATCTTTACTTTTTCAATTGGTTTGGTAACTTTCAATGGTATCCGATTATCTAGCTGCTAAACATGCATTAAATCTGTTGCAATGGAATATAAAAAAATTATCAAAGCAAATAAAAACATCAGTATTTGCAACATGAAATCTAGATAGATTACGGAGCTAAAGGATTCGGCTAATGTCAGGCTAACACAATGAACTTCACAGTAACAAAACCGTTTAATATGATGAAATGTTATCTATGATGGCTTCAACCAAAAGTGAAACAAAACAGTTTTGAAAACTGAGAAGTCAAGCCCGCGATTTTTTTTCAATTTATTCCTTTTGAAATGATTTGTACACACTTTTGCTTTTTGATGTGTCTTGTTTATACAAAAATGTAACCTGTCTATTCAATTTATCTTTACTGAGTGGTTCTTGTTTATGATAATGAGTTGGAGAAAAGGCCAAAGTTTCTCTCACTTAATCGGTTGGTTGGTTATTTCAAGTCAATTTCAAGAATCCAATATTCCGATGATAGACTGTGAACTCGGGAGGTTGAGCTCGCCGTAGAAGTTCCGGTCGCGAACTTTTGATATCGGCCTTGCAAGATACCGAGGTGAAGATCAAACAGCTGCTAGCAATCCAGATAGTGGTTCGCGGCGCACGATGGGGGAGTTTTGTTTCCGGGTGGAGGATTTTTGATTGAGACTTGAAATAACTGCTACTGGTTTCCTGAGAGGAACTTTTTACTGACAGAGTTGTTAGTAGCAATAGGTTTGAACAACAACTTGTGGAAAACAAGAAGAGGAGGGACCGAGCGTTCAGCACTTGATAAAAACTCAAATTTCATCTCAATTGGTGCTTACTTATTTTATACTTCTGTTCGCGTGCTTAAAATCTTAGTTAGTCTTTGAGATAACATACACAAAACAATAAATTTAATCTTCATCAGTTGATGAATAGTCTATAATGCGAGCTCTTGGTTTTTTCGCAGCTCCTTTTCCGGCTTTCTTCTTTCTCTTTTTACTTTCCGTTGATGCCAAACTCACATGAATGTCACTTGAAACACTTGCGGTATCCGATTCGACTGCTTGGTCCAATATAAAGCCATCGGAAGCCGGGTGTGTCGAGGATCCGCTGTCCGACAAGTCGGACAATTTGTCAAAATCAACAAGGTTTTCATTCAATTTCGTCCTCGCTATATTCTCGCTGATGAAAACCTGGGTCGGGAATAGAATCGAAGCTTGTGTTGTGTATGCTGCTGGTTTGTGCAATGCTTGGTTGTTGTTGTTGTTGTTGTTGTTGCTGTTGCTGTTTTTGCTGCTTGTTTTTGTGCTGTTGAGTTGTGGTATCTTGCGGCTGGTGCTTGTTTTTCTGCTGAGTTTTTTGCTGCTGCTCTTTTTCGGTTTTTCATCTTCGGAGCCCCAATCAGGGTCGTTGACTATTGTGCGGAAGAACATGTCATCTCTCAAACATTGATGTTCATAGGGCAGAGTTGATACTTGGTCATTCATGATGAATCTTTTATCATCATAACCCGACAATGACTTTTTGTTCACAACAATTGTGTGGAGCCTGTGGTTGCTCGAAGCTATTTGGGTGTTGAGGATGCTCACTACCTCACCACCAAGAAGAGTTCTTTTGTATAGTTCGTGGGTCATGCTGCGCCGTGCATCTCTTGTTACTCCTTTCGCTGATGGCTTAGCGGGGCCTGAAAAGGAAACTTGTTTTTTCACAAAGTATACCGGCACTGATTCGTGCAAAAAAACTTTTTGCTTTGCTGTCTTTTTTGTATGTGCGTATGTTGAAAGATTGTGTGTGAAAGAACTCAAGTGGAAAAAACTTAACTACCTTCAGCGAGCCTGATTGAGTACAGTTTGGGTTTCAATCCACAGAACTCTGATATAAGCCGGCTTCCCATCTCGTCCTTGAATTTGAGAGTAACACGTGCATTGTCTTTGTTGTGCAGTGGATGTTCGGGAGGGAAGTTGGAAAAATCAGAGTGGTCAGCTACGGTTTTTTTTCGCTGTAAATCGGCAAAGAAATCTCTTGATCGAACTTCATATACAAACGAGTCTGTGTCCGAGTACAACAAATTGCACTCAAAGTTTTTCTCCATTACGTTGTAAAGGAATTCGAACATATACTTTTTAGCCAGATCCAATATATAAGCACCGACTATGGTTGGCTTGTCCCATAATATTTCAAGTTGTTGAAGGCTCACTGTTACTAGATCTTCGCTAATAATTTTCGATGACTTGTACTCGGGTCTGTCTGTCCATTTGAGAGTTTCTTCTTCAGTGTGCGTCAGTTTCACTTTTATCCGGTTTTGATTTCCCTCTCAAGTTTTCCCGAAAGAAGAATTGACCATTAATTTGAAAAAATCTTCCTCAAATTTGGTTTTTGCCTGCTTTCTTTTTTCAGTGTTTAGTCGCACATAGGGGGTCAACCACTTGTCTTGTCTGAATGATAACAATTGGTGCAGTTTTGTCACGACTAGTCCCAATTCTACATAGAGCTTCAGGGTCTGGTAATGCAGCGTGTAGTTTTTCTTGTCGAAAAGTGTCTGAACAAGTTTCTTGACTTTTGAAGGCTTTTTTATTTGCATTTCGTCTAACAAGTCGCACTGGTATTGACTCAGCCAGGTTTCCTCGATCGCTTCTTTAGTTGGTGCCAAAGAAAAATCTGCGTGCAAATTATGTAGATGATCAGCATAGCTGAAGTTTACTTCGACAATGTAACCAGTCTCATCATCATCTGGTATTTTCAAAACGCGTTGCAGGATTTCTTCGGCATCGTTATCTGTCCAGTCACTTTTGTCGAACAATTCGAAGCCACGGAGTGGAAGCGCGAATTTTTCCATTATACCCCCTTACAAATTATTAGCATCGATCATAATTATGAAAGATGAATACCTTTTGGTTTGTAGTCGGGAAGAAACTTGTTATTTGCTCTACCGAGACGTTTGCTGTGAACGCAGCTCACTCCACCTTGTATGAGACTTTCCACCGTATCCAACTGTTCGCGATTAGTCAAAAGTTTCAGATCAGGTCGGCAAACTTTCAGCATTGCGCCACCAGACAAATTTGATGCGGTGTAATACTGGCAACAATCGAGTCCATATGTCTCGTAGCATACATTGCGGAAAAAAAGTACAACATCGGCAAGGAGAAAAACGTCTGTTTTTAGATAAAGATTGTAGTACTCTCCGATATTTTGACACTGAAATAAATTGAATACCTCGATCGCGCGCGCATATTCAGCTTCGGTTACTGTAACATCGAATTGCTGCAAGCTGTTTGTCCATTTCTCTCGAGGGGGAAGCTGTGTTTCTTGCAATTTTTCAAAGCTATGAATGTAGCAGTATGGGAAGCATCCCTTCTGCTTCAGCAATTTAGTGGATGATTCGGGCCAAGTTTGGAAATGTTGTTCGAGTAATGTGAATTGGTCTGAGGGCAAGTTTCGGACTAACTTGTCTAGCGATGTGTTCATAAATTTGAATGAGTCCAGGAGTTGTATATATTCGTACTGGTTGTGCCACACGCCTTTTTTGTTCTGAATTGACTTGATGTATACACCAATTTGTAACGAAATAAATTTCTCACTAGTGTTGGGAACAATTGAAATTGTGTTCTTCTGATCCAAACTTTGCAGTGCTAGCACCACTTGATGAAGATCGTAATTTGCTAGATTGTGAGCAAAAACAGGGGTGAAATTTATTGTTCCGCGTTTCAAATTGCAGAAAGTGTGTGCCCACCCAAGAAACTTTCCAGTGAAGTGGCAATGATCCAGCACCGTAGGGTTTTGCTGGCTTTGATCTAAGTCAGACTCACAGATCCAGCAATGAGTTGCTTCGACTTTAGGGGTTGTTGGCTCACCTTCAAAGTTTCGGTGTTTTTGCTGGAATTCATAAATTTGTTTTGCGATTTGTTCAAGCGACTTCACAAACTCGGACATCATATTATGCCCACTTTGGATATCGAAGAAGTAGGGTTCGACTTCATTGAGTGCGACAAAAAGCGAAGCATAGCTACAGGGTTTGTGTTCTACGATTGTGCGTGTTATCGTGTTCTGAGTACTGGTTCTGTTTTCCGCAACTGGTTCAATTATTGACTCCAGATCAAAAAACCCTACTATTGGCGCAAACCAACGAGCTTGCAAGTTTTTAAATTCAAAGATTTGCTGCTCAGTTTTCGGCATTTTGATTATTGCTTGAGAATGTTCATGACATATTTGCTCATGCTTCTCAAGTCGGCTCAAAGAAGAGCTCACGTGAAAACAGTTGCGGCACAAATGGTTGTCCCTGCGGAGATTTATCTGTTTATTTTTGTGTATTAATCCTTTTGATGTTGGTAATTAGCACATAGTGATGCATCGATTCATCACTTAGCATAAGTAAGTCAAGGTTGAAGTCTGATTTCTGATTTTTTGATATACGGAAAGGTATCAGTTTGCCGTTTGAATGTCTGACAACCTTTACACGAACCTGATTTAGTTGCTCGAACTTCTCGAATTGGTGAAAAGACATCTGCATTAGAAATTCGCCTACTGGTTGTTTGGCTACCGGGTTGTCGGGACTCTACATGATGGGGTTTGTTTTTTGCCTCCATCGCGCATTCTCGGGTACGATTGGTGGTCCAAATGTTTTGTGGTACTGAGCAGTGAAGCAGTACAGGAAACAATTTTCATCTGATCGGTTGCGGATATTCAGCAGGTATTGACATATAGCTAGCTCAGTGGGCAAGGCTAAATAGGAAGAAGCAGCAATCGGTTTTGACCTCACCAAACGAATCTCAACATTTTCAATGCTGTCAACGGTCCATCCACTCCCATGCGATGCAAAGTTGTTGAGTGAGATCAACATTTGCTCAACCATTTCTGCGAATGAGTTGTTGTTCAACCCGACAAAATCTACGCGTTGCACTTTTGAGTTTATGTAAATTTTTATTCGATCTGGTTGACTATTTATGTTTTCATCGCTCGACGGTTTAATGAGTTGAACCATTGCGCAAAACTGAATTTTTTGTGCGTGACTCTGAGTGTTTAATTCCACGATTTTGTCTATTTCTGTGCGCTTGCTATGCATGAAGCTCAGGAGATCAATCTCGTTCGCACCGAACGGAATATCGTAAGTTTTCAGCACTCCACCTAATGCTTGTTCTGAGGGTAGTAAACCAGAACTTCGGTTGTTTTCTATTTCTGCGTCCCACACTGGAAGTCCGTGAGTTTTGGTCATATGTTCCATAAAATTTGTTGCAGTACAAGCAATACCGGGGCCTGATTGAGTCATGTTGTTGTCTCATGTGGGTTTCAAGTTCGACAACTTTTTCATCTGTGAAACCGCATTCATCGCAAATGAACGAATTTGTTACTACGTAATGTTTGTCTACAGTTTTCATATGTCTTCTTAGGCTGCGCTCATCCGAGAGCGTTCGATTACAGATTTTACAATCGACACTATTCATTTTCGTTAGTTCAAACTTAAAAGTTTGTGGAACAAGGAAAGAAAACTGGCCAAAGACTAAATGCCCTGGGACAATATTTTGGGACAATATTCATATCAGGGGTTGTCTTGTTAGAAATTAGATAGGCCAGAGTTTATTTTTTTTACTTTTCTAATCACATCGTGAGTTTTTGAAAACGTTTTTAAATTATCCCGCAAGAGGTACAATCAAACAGTGAGATGAGTTCTTTCTCGCAGACATCATCCAAATGGAGGAGTTGTCTTATTAGAAAATAGATAGGCCAGAGATTATTTTTTTTACTTTTCTACTCACTTAGTGAGTTTTTGAAGTCGTTTTTAAAATATCCCGCAAGAGGTACACTCAAACTGCGAGGTGCATTCTTTCTGGCGGACATCATCCAAATGGAGGGGTTATCTTATTAGAAAAAAGATAGCCCAAAGTCTTTTTTTTGCTGTTCTTCTCACATCGAGTTTTTGAGGCGTATTTTGAATATCCCGCAGGAAGTACACCCAAACGTCGAGGTACGTCCTTTCTGGTAGACATCACACAAATGGAGGAGTTGTCTTGTAAGAAAATAGATAGGCCAGAGTTTATTTTTTTCACTTTTTTACTCACATCGTGAGTTTTTGAAGTCGATTTTAAAATATACTGCAAGAGGTACACTCAAACAGCGAGATGCGTTCTTTCTGGCAGACCCCATCCAAATGGTGGGGCTGTCTTATTGGAAAATAGATAGCCCAAAGTCTTTTTTTGCTGTTCTTCTCACATCGTGAGTTTTTGAGGCGTTTTTAGAATATCCCGCAAGAGGTACACTCAAAGAGCGAGGTAAGTCCTTACTGGCAGACATCACCCAAGTGGAGGGGTGGTCTTGTTGAAAATTAGATAGGCCAGAGTTTATTTTTTTCTTTTCTACTCACATCGTGATCTTTTGAAGTCCTTTTTAAAATATCCCGCAAGAGGTACACTCAAACAGCGAGGCGCGTTCTTTCTGGCAGACATCATCCAAATGGAGGGGTAGTCTTATTAGAAAAAAGATAGACCAGAGTCTTTTTTTTGCTGTTCTTCTCACATCGTGAGGTTTTGAGGCGCTTTTAGAATATCCCGCAAGAAGTACACTTAAACATAGAGGTACGTCCTATCTGGCAGACATCACCCAAATGGAGGGGTTGTCTTGTTAGAAAATAAATAGGCCAGAAGTTATTCTTTTTACTTTTCTACTCACATCGTGAATTTTTGAAGGCGGTTTTAAAATATCCCGCAAGAGGTACACTTAAACAGCAAGATGCGTTCTTTCTGGCACACTTCTTCCAAATCGAGGGGTTGTCTTGTTAGAAAATAGATAGCCCAGAGTTTATTTTTTAATTTTTCTACTCACATTGTGAGTTTTTGAGGCGTTTTTAAGACATCCCGCAAGAGGTACACTCAAAGTGCGACGTAAGTCCTTACTGGCAGACATTACCTAAATCGAGGGGTGGTCTTGTTAGGAAATAGATAGGCCAGAGTTAATTTTTTTACTTTTCTACTCACATCGTGAGTTTTTGCAGTCGTTTTTTAAATATCTCGCAGGAGGTACACTCAAACAGCGACGTGCGTTCTTTCTGGCAGACATCATCCAAATGGAGGGGTTGTCTTTCAGAAAAAGATAGCCACAGTCTTTTTTTGCTGTTCTTCTCACATCGTGACTTTTTGAGGCGTTTTTAGAATATCCCCCAAGAAGTACACTCAAACAGCGAGATGCGTTCTTTCTGGCACACTTCTCCCAAATGGAGGGGTTGTCTTGTTAGAAAAAAGATAGCCCAGAGTTTATTTTTTACTTTTCCTACTCACATTGTGAGTTTTTGAGGCGTTTTAAAGACATCCCGCAAGAGGTACACTCAAAGTGCGAGGTAAGTCCTTAATGGCAGACATTACCTAAATGGAGGGGTGGTCTTGTTAGGAAATAGATAGGCCAGAGTTAATTTTTTTTTACTTTTCTACTCACATCATGAGTTTTGAGGGCGTTTTTAATATATCCCGCAAGAGGTACACTCAAACAGTGAGATGCCTTCTTTCTGGCAGACTTCACCCAAATGGAGGGGTTGTCTTGTTAGAAAATAGATAGCCCTGAATTTATTTTTTAATTTTTCTACTCACATTGTGAGTTTTTGAGGCGTTTTTAAGACATCCCGCAAGAGGTACACTCAAAGAGCGATGTAAGTCCTTCCTGGCAGACATCACCTAAATGGAGGGGTTGTCATGTTAGAAATAGATAGGCCAGAAGTTATTTTTTTTACTTTTCTACTCACATCGTGAGTTTTTGAGGCGTTTTTAGATTATCCCGCAAGAGGTACACTCAAACAGCGAGGTACGTCCTTTCTGGCAGACATCACTTAAATGGAGGGGTTGTCATATTAGAAATAGATAGGCCAGAAGGTATTTTTTTTACTTTCCTACTCACATCGTGAATTTTTGAAGGCGTTTTTAAAATATCCCGCAAGAGGTACACTCAAACAACGAGATGCGTTCTTTCTGGCAGACTTCATCCAAATGGAGGGGTTGTTTTGTTAGAAAATAGATTTATTTTTCCCAGAGTTCATTTTTTTACTTTTCTACTCACATCGTGAGTTTTTGAGGCGTTTTTAGAATATCCCGCAAGAAGTACACTCAAACATCGAGGTACGCCAGTAGTATCGTATATATACAGGAAGATCGGGGGGCAGATCCTTTGGAGATCCGTTCGGCAGAGGGAGATCACTGATCCCTTAGGGGAGATCCTTCGAGATCCTTTCGGCAGAGAGGGATCAGTGACACCTTAGGGGAGATCTTTTATGTTGGGAAAGTGGTAATTGCGCTACATGTATCTGTCTGGCGGCTTATTGTTGGTAAATATATATTTCGCGAGTGTGAGGGAAGATCCTTCATGTTAGCGGTATTTTCGCTACATGTATTTGTGTGAATATACTTTGGTTGGGAGTGGTCAATCCTAGGAGGTACGATTAGGATTCATTTTGCCAGAATAAAAATTGTAGAAAAGGCCGGCCAAAACGATAGCAACAATTGATCTAAAAAATAGTCTTGAAATTTACCTGGAGATAAAGAACAATTATCCAAAGTACGGTGAAAGGTTTCTGTATTTTCTAGCTGCTTGCCAATACCTTCATCCTGATATTGATTTGGAGGCAACATTGAAGCTGAGACCGTATGGGGGTCTAATTGGAATTGATAATTCGTCGCTGGACAACTACTTCAAATCGTTCAAAATACTTCCACTTCATGCAATACTCCACGATGCATCGGGATTTATAGCAGAGTACAGTCGTAAAGGCCCTGGATACTCCTATGTGTTACACTGTCCAATTACGAATGAGTATTTGGGTCACATCACGGGATTGGCTATTTGTTTGTTTGTGAAGACGTTCAAAAACAATTTGTTCACTTTGTTGGAATGCTGAAACAAGAAATAGTGATATTGGATTTTGAAGGTTTTGTTGCAAGAAATCTGGTTTTATAATAAAAGAGTTATCGCTTTGTTCAAATAAATATTCGGACACAATTATTTTTCTTCCGCCAGTTTCCTACAACTCACTTTCCGCTAGTGACAGGAGATCTCATAAGTGGGTTACTAAACTTTTACATGGTTTGTCTTGGAACAGCGGAACTTATTCTTATTGGTTTTTATCACAAATTTTTGTGGCGATCAAACTTCGGTTTCCGTTAGGGAAATTTTATGCCAAAGGGAAAGAGAAAACAGAATCACTCCAACCTCTCTTGCAGAAAGAGGTAATAGGTTTGTAAACTCTTTTATTTCCGAAAGTTGAAGATATTACATCACCAATTGATAATATTACTTGTGCTCTGCACTCTTTCTACCTACCGGAAAAGCAAAAGAGGAAAAATTGTGCTAAAAGGAAAGCACATCTGTATTTCTATTGGATCTCTCTGCCATCTAATGAGCCGTCGAGTGGAGAAGGCAGCTCCGTCAGTTCTTCAAGTGAATTTATCTCCAAGTTTGACAGTATGCAGTTACATAACGAATGATAATCAGTTGACATTGACTTTTTTAAAAGAAGAGAAATTAGAATCACGGGGACAGAATATTCTGCGAAAACAACAGATTCTCTGCAACACTAAAGAAATTGAGACGCTGAAGAAAAATCTATCATTACTTGAATATTTTCAAATGTATCATGTCATTACATGAGAAAACTGAAACTAACCCCTTTACCTACGCCCAAGTGGCCAGCACCAGTTCAAGTACCTCTGGACAAACTCCCTGATGAAATTAAAATGTCGGTCAGTGAAGGCAACGTAGAGTCCATTGTCTACTATGAAAGTGGTTACGGAATGCAGGTAAACTATAATGTGACTTAAAAAAAAGACGACAAAGAATCTAGATATACTACTTATGAATTCTTTTGCATTGAAAAAGAGACTAACAAAAACGCATTTTAAACTAAAAAACTGAGTGTAAATTCATTTTTGCAGATAACTTATTTTCAAATGAGTGTTAGAGAAGACCAGAAAGACTCCGCTAATGTAGGGGGTTTGAATGCTCTAGTTTTTGATGAGGAAAATCATGAGAGGCGTTCGTGGAAGTTTTTTAATTCTCGGCTACCACGTTCCGAAGTCGTCTATTTACTCAAATTTTGATTATACTTTTTCTTATCGTAGTGTCTTTAACCAAGCTTGTGTTTTCCCAACTTGATTGTGAGGAATCAACATTTTGGTTTTCATTGCTTTCGAGCACAGTTGGCTAGGCTCTTCCAAATCCAGCTTTGAACAAAATAATATCCACTAGCGATAGGCTTTTTATGGCTGTTTGTGGTCCGTCGTGTTGTGGAAAAACAGAACTTATATTCCAAATGTTATTGAGAAACACTCTCTATCCAACCTATAGATCTATTTACTACTTCTATCAACACGAGCAGCCAAAGTTCAGCACAATAGAGCGTAAAGTGAACATTTTTTTCACTAAGTTTTCTCGATTCGAATTCATTTCTCAGCTGGAAAATTGTCTGCTTGTGTTTGACGTTTCGTGTGAAGAAATTTTCAATGACAAAGAATTTTCAAAACTTGCAACTGCGGGACGCCATACAATTATTTAGTTTGATTTATGTTAAGCATAACTTATTTCAACAGAGTAAATGGTCGCGAACGATTGATCTGAACACAACCCATATCATTTTGTTCAAATCACCTAGAGACATACAGCAGATCACCTATGTCGGAAAACAGTTGAACAATACACATTTTTTGAAGGAAAGCTATGAACTTGCAACAAAACAACCTTTTGGACACTTACTCATTGACTTAGGTCCAAAAACATCAGACTACTTGCGTTATTGTTCAAATATTGTACAACCAGGTCCAACGATTTTTTACCAACTGTCTTCCAAAGCGGTTATCACTACTTTGACAGATGAGAGAGAAAGAGTTATGTATGCTAAAGCAAATGCTCGAGCTGCCCAAGAGCAATTTCAGAAAGTTCCTCAAACAAGCACCAAACAGCTTTATAAACTTCCTCTGTGAGTGTCTGCTCAAGGTGATCAATGGCAACGTTCCAGTGAACGGGCAGTTACTTAAAAATCAGGAGAAATCGTTTCAACAGTTATCATCAAAGAAAACAAGTTTGGAGAAAAAGCGAAACGTTTTAGTCAAAAAAAAGAACTCAATCGAGCGTTGGGATTGTCGTGCTATATTTACTTGAAGGCAGAATAATGCATGCAGAAGAGATTGTTTTGTTCCCTAAAAGAATGTTCATTTCAAAAAACCCAACCAAGGAAGAAATAATTGATAATCCAATGTATCAGCAAAAAGCAACTCAGTTAGCACTCCTACAGAGGACGAATCCCAATTTTGAACGAAATAATGAGAAAAGAGTACAAGATGCGGACACTAACACTGATTGGTCGATCAAGAGAACAAAGAGTGGCGGTGATGTAACAAGTGATGCAGACGATGTAAGAAGCGAATCGTTCTTTACTGATGACAGTGAAATAGAGCCAATAGTGAAAAAAAGGAGGGATTCAGCATTCGACTCAATAATGCTAGAACTGAAACTAGTGGATGAAAACAAAACAAAAAGAGCTGCAATTATCCTAAATAAAATTTTCAATTCAAATAATGTTTCAATTAGTGAAGAGACTAACATTCTGCCCATTAACGATGAGCCTCAAGGATTAGATGTAACAAGCTATTTGTACAATTCACAACAACCCACAAAAACTTACTTGTCAAAGTATTCCAAAAACTTGAGTGAACTTGTTATATCAGCTGTCTTGGTTTATAATACTCACGTAAAAAAAGTTGTAGATCAGTTTTACAGTGAAGATGAAAAGGAAACTGCATCCAAACAAACGAAGCAAAAAACAAAAAAAGAGCAGGAAGGAAGACGATCTGAACCAACGGAAAAACTTGCAAAGCCAAGAGTCAATGAAAGTAAAGAGAAGACAGCGGAAGAGGCGCGTAGAAAAGACTGGGATATCTATTGACGATCTGCGAAAACTTGACAAGCTCTATTTAAACGGTCCTGCGTCATTTGGAAGCGCAAAGAGATTGCAAAATTTGAGTAAATTATCAATGAAGAAAATTAAAATGTATCTGGAAACGAAACCATCTTTTAACAAATACCGTTCACGTCGCCTCAGGTCTCCAAAGCTTAAAGTTGTTGTTAACGACTTAAAGGAGATCTAGTCCGTAGATCTAGCATATGTTGATAAACTTGCAAACTACAACGGTGGTGTAAAGTATCTGCATGTGGCTGTTGACTGTTTGTCAAGACATCTCAGGGTTGAGCCACTGAAAACAAAATATGCCACAGAGACAGCACAGGTCTTCAAAAAGATGATCAAGCATAAACAACCTGAGAAAGTTTGGTTTGTTGATGGTAGAGATTTCCTAGGTGCCTTCAAAGCCCTATGCACTGAACGCGGAATTCATTTATACAGTACGTTCAGTGAGAAAAAGTCTGCTTTTGCGGAAAGAAATATACGCTCTTTGAAAATTATAATCTACAGATATTTAGAAGAAAAGTGGAATTATTCATATCTAGACAATTTGGATGCATTTGTTAAATTAATCAATTCTAGAGTAAATCAATTGATAAAGCTCGCTCTCGCTCCGAACAAAGTCACGAAGAAAAACGTTCCAAGGCTTGTGTCCTTGACTGCAAATACAACAAATACTCAAAAAACCAAATTCTATATTGGTGATTTTGTGCGCATAGTGAAAAAAGAGCAGACATTCGGGAAGGGCTACAAACAGTCGTTTAGTGACGAGATATTTGAAATCGCATCTATCCCGACATTGCATCCTCCCACGTGTTCTCTTATTGATTCGGATAAAGAAGTTATCCAGGGTAAATTCCATCAACCCGAACTTCAACTAGTACGAGCGTCTTCTCTAAAAAATGGGAAGTAAACGATTCGAAGACGAGTTAACGGTACATGTTATTTTTAGCGCTTCGATGGAGATCTTTAATCAAAACTTACTAGCTTCGTTCAGAAATTTTTTCAACGATGAAATTCAACTATCTGGCGACTGGAGGGTAGCTCGTAGCGAAATTATTTTTCCGATTAAAATTCAGCATGTGGTGAATGGAGATTTGATAGCATATAGTCTTAAGGGTTACGAGGACTCATAAAGAATCTCATCTGATGCCAATGTCATTTCTCGACCTTACAGTGGAGAAAAATTCTCTTTCATGACTGGAAACTTTGAAACTGTTGCTCAACTTTTATTTACTATCAACCGAACAGTTGAACTACATAATTTTTCGTTTCGTGAAATCAGGAGTACTGGAAAATACGAAATACTTTTTGGTAAAAATGAAGGAATCACTTTTCCTAGTGAAGAAATACCCAGTATTGTGGGTTTTACAGGAATTCCAGATAAACATGGTGTACATATTGGGTACAAAAAGAATACAGCTGCATCAAATAAATTAATGAAGAGCGATGAGACAAAAGCTTATTATGGAGATTTCCCTGCTGATCTGTGCGCGGAAAAGCACTCAATATTCATATACACAAACATTATCGAGTATCAAAATGTTGGTGATGCTAAGGCGCCTTTATTACGTGTCATTGATTCAAAACAACGTCTGAAAAACGGTAGCGTGTGTGAACTTGAAACAACACATAGAATATTTTTTTTTCAAGTTTGGACTATAAAAAACTACTTTCAAATACGATTCAATCATTTTCCATAGAGTTACGTACCGAAACAGGTCAATTAGTCCCCTTTTCAGGGACCGGTAAAGTAATATTGACGTTAGAGATCAAAAAACTTCGTGATTAAATTAATGGAATCGTACTATACCAATCAAGCATCTTTGTTGCCTTATTTTTCTGGACACTATAGACAAAGAGGAAGTGGCTTTGGAGCTTTAGCAAGTGGCATAGGTCGAATCGCCTTACCGCTTGCACGAAAATTCATTCTACCCGCAGCAAAACGTGTCGGAAAAGAACTTCTCTTACAAAGTGTGCCAGAGTTAGTGGATGTTGTCAGCAAAAAAAATCCGCAAAGCAGGCGTTGAAAAACACTATTTCGAATACAGTTAAAAAGCAAACAGGAGGCTCATTAGCACTGCGAATGAGACGACAAAACCAAATGCATTGGAGACGGTCTAAACGATATGGCTCAAAAGCTAAAAAAAAGTACTAATGTGAGAAAGACAGTCATTTCAAAAAATAAACAGCCAAAAAGAAGTCGGTCGGATTTCTTCGCTAGAGTTAAAGATGATCGGTAATATGTTACCAACAGAGGCAACAAATAGTTCCCTGGATTTGTTTGAAAAACCAGCGCTTCTTGTAACTTTTCATGGTAGTTTTTGTCAAATAGTAGGGTCAGTGTACAACCCTAACGGACCCATGCTCGAATTTGAGGTGGCTGGAGACAGAAATTATTTTATTGACCTACAAAAAACTTTCCTGGAAATCAAATGCAAGATAGTTCAAGGTTTTGAAGCCGATTTGAAATATGACGCTGGCGCTGCAGCAGACGTGACCAAAATAGACGCCCCTTATTTCTGCAATAATGTTTTACATTCGCTCTTTTCTGACTGTACAGCATCTGCAATCGGATTAAAAATTTCAAATGCAAATGGAAATTATGCTCACAAAAGTTTCAATGAAACTGAATTTTCTCATAAAAAAGATGCTAAAGCAACTTGGTTGGCATGTCAAGGTTATTCATACTAAGAGAACCCAGGAGCAATTCTGGCAGCTGAAGTTAACAGACGAAGAGCTTTGGTTAGACAATCTGCCGAATGTACTTTTTATGGAAAAGTAGCTGTAGATTTTTTTACTTCCGATCAACATCTTTTGAGTGGTGTGACGCTGCGAATTTCTTTTCGACGATCAATAGATGATTTTGTCACAATATCCGACGATGCTGCAAAATCCTACAAAGTAAAAATTATAGAAATTAATTCGTATGTGGGAAAAATGACGTTGAACGATGACGTGGTTTCTGCGCTTGAAATAACTTTACTATCAAGTCCAGCGTCCTATCCGCATTTGGAGACCATAACTAAAACGTTTCTTGTTTCTACTGGCTTGCAAAGCTGGAAACAAGAAGATGTTTTCAGCAGGGAGCCAATTCGACGTCTAGCTATATGCCTTAACACAAATGGAGCGTTTTTAGGAAGCAAACAACTCAATCCATTCCACTTTCCTAAATTCAACCTGGAGCAGATTTGTATTTACCGAAATGGACTTCCTGTTGCAGACAGTCCAATAAAAACAACCGATGACAAACGCTTATATTTCAACAAAATGTCAGACTTAGCCTATATTGACAATGGTCATGGAATTAAACTGTCTGAGTACCCGAGACATTTTATTTTGGTGTTTGATCTCACAAGCACTCAGCAGGCGTCGCATGATTTTATTCACCCTGAACTCACCAATTGTTCAATTGCAATTGAACTCAAGTTTTCAGTTGCCTTGCCAAGTAATAAATTATTCGTTATTGGTGAGAAAGCGAGTACTATTTTCATCGATTCGGCTCGAAAAGTTTCTAAAAATCATATTCTGACAAACTAATGGATAAAGACGAAATAAACAGCCTGATTCAAGCATGTAAACTTCTAAAGTACAAATTTTGTGGTGTCTTTGCAGCTGATAATTTTCCCTTGAAATTGTCACAGAACAGATTCATTATTGTGAATCTATCCAGCTCTGATTCTATTGGAAGACATTGGACACTTTTGTGTAGGAAGAATGGCAATTACGTTTTCGCTGATCCGCTTGGACAGAAATTAACATCATACAAATGTTTGTACAACAGACTGGCCTCCGCTGCTCTTGAAATTCAAAACGTGTATGAATTGCTTAGAAATCAACCTATACAACCACAAAACTCTATTTTGTGTGGCTAATTTTGTATATATTTTGCTCATTACATTTATCACAACACAGAAATTGTAAAAATCAGTGATGTTGATTTGATTCGATTTGCGCTTCATATGGCGCTCTGACTAACTCTACTAAAACGCTGCTTAGTTGAATAAAGTTTTTTTTCAAAGTTTTATTTTCTCTTCATACACTATGCGTTCAAACAAAATATCAGTATCAACAAGCAAATTACCATATCTGCTCAAAAAAAATGTCCATTATTTGGCAGAAAGCACCTGAGTTTGGCCCAGACAATATATTTTGAAATCTCTTTATAGATTCACTTGCAAAGTTATCAGTTTGAGTTTGTTGGTTATTGGACTTTGTAATACAATTTTGCAATGACTTTTGATGGAGTTGAAACTGTACGCTGCTTCCTTGCTGTAGTCGTCGTTGATTGTCTTCATTCAACGTCACGTTGCTGCTGTTGTTGACCTTTTGATTAGAGCTACGTTAGAGAAGTTTGGCAACAGTTTCTGAATTGAGTGGGAATCTATGCTCAATTTTTTTTTGTTGTATTCAACCGCCAAAACAAGCTTTTGAAAAATTTCTCCATTGAACTCTAGGGTATTTGAATTGGCAAACAAAATCTTGAATGTCGTGTAGAGACAAGGCACTGTATAGCTTTTTTTAAACTTTGATTTGTCTGAAGACTTTGTCACGTCTGATGTATCCACCAAAACATGGTAATTGTTAGTTTTCAAAGTGCAAAAGAGGTTTTCAAAATGAACACACACTATAATTTTTTACACCATTCAACTCCGGTTTTTCATCGCAAAGTGAAAATTTGAACGCCTTCTGAAATTGTTTGAAGAAACCCGGCGATCGTTCAAACATTGCTTCAACCATTTTGATTAATCTGTGGAAGCAGCCGAGGATGAGGACGCTGATTCGTATCCAGAATCTTTTTCTGCTAGTTTAGGTCTTTTAGCCCTCGGTTTTTTAGCAACCGAAGTATCTTTTTTCCCTTCTGACTCTGGCACCGAGTTTCGTATCCTGCCACTTCTTTTTTTCATAAGTTTGTCAAATTCCTCTCTTGTAAGGGATATTCTCTGTTCAAATTCGTATTCATTGTCTTTTCTCTTAAAAAGTTTGAAAAAGACATACTTCCCGGTGTTTTCATAGGTTTTGAGAGCAGCTCTTATCAACCTCTTTTCTGATTTAGATATATCAAAATAGCAATCACCGTACTATTTGTCTTTGCTTGCGGTGAAAGGCATTGGTACCAAATTAGCTTGGAAGTTTTTGTTGTAGAACGTAGTCAACTGTTAGCGAAAGGTTAAGATATTCAAACGTCAACTAGTAATTACAAAACGGTACTGATAAGGGTGTTTCAAGTGATTTACTTATATCACATGTCTTCAGAGGCCCATGTATTTCCCATATAATTTATATATCGCGGAGTTCTATTTAGATCAACAGGAGATATTTCTTGGCATTGCCTTGATAACCCACACACATACACAAATACACACTGGTAATAGTCCCTAACACCATGAGTTTCAAAGAAACTAACTGAGGGGAATAATACGTGTTAGGTGTGATAATTCCCTCGTAACAAGGAACCAAAGTGTGGTTTCAATTACAAGTAACGTGCTCCCCACCTCAGGCGCGCGGCATGCGTGGGTTACACGTATGTGGTCTACTTATCCAACTTGGTCCGAATTAATGAAAGACACCTGGCGTTGAACTAAAACTTTGTAAATACGTGCAGTTTTAAGGCGTGTGCCTTATTCTGTTATAAACAAAGCAGTAAAGCACCAATGATTTCAATCAAAATTCCGGGCCAAAATATTTGGCCTTTGGTTGTGCCGGGGGCAATTAAGAGAATTGCCACTGGACTCAAATTGTTAACTCACATAAACTACATGGGGGTAAATTCCCCGCTACATTTTATTTCATTTCGGTTTCGAAACAGCAACTCTTTAACTTTGTTGAAAGTCTACTGTCTGAGCAGATGTCAAATTTTGTGAACAAATATCCTTGCGCTTAAAATACCTTCACAACTTTTTCTTGTTCAATTATCAAAAACCTTCAATTTGCTTATCTTCTCTTAAAAGCATTCCAAAATTCTTTAAAATATTATTATCTCTTCAAAATTCTCCAAACGCAGAAAATGTCTTTCCATATCCTGAGCGACCAAAACAATGTCTGGGAGCGAACAATTGTGTACCAAACCTTTTACGAAAACTTTGTGGTTTTTATCCAACAAAAAAGGACAAACGAGAAAGAGGAGAATTGGACAACGCTTGAACACTTTATGATACCCAAAGTCTTCATTAACTTCATTGCAACCTTGCCGGACAAAAGGGAGAGTGAAGATTGCGGTGGAAAATTTATCACTTCAGGCGGGTTCGTTCCACCTTTGTCGTTAACACATCCTCTTTACCCGTATGACATTATAACACTGCCAAAAGAAACTCGAACGATTCTATACAAATACGATTGTGACTGCGTGCCCTTTTTCGAAAACCATTTGGGAGTAGTTCGGGCCTGCAATGACCTAGCCGATTTATGGGGACTTCCACATTCTCCCGAGTCACCACCACCAACACCAGGATGTGTTTCAACGCCAACTTCTGATCCTAGTGCCAGTGTGACTCCGGAGAGCTCACCGTCTCTGTTATTCTCCGTTACAGAGGAGAAACTTGCATGGAATTTTGGCTCACTACCAACTGCAAGTCAATTGATGCAGAATTTGTCTGCGACCGACTTCAGAACACCGTCTGGCTCGACGACACCAACTACAATTTTGGAGACCGGTTCAAGGGAGACCGGTTCAACAACAACAACAACTGGTTCAACAACAACAACAACACCCGACAACTCCGAGTCGCCAAAAGTCACTCTCGCGCCAAGAAAAAGAAGGTCCATTGGACCTTGTGAAAAACTCTTTGAGAAGAATTTCTGAAAGGAGACCTAAACTCTGTTTGATTGTGTGAAGAATTGCTTTTTGGAGTAATCAAAAATTGTGTTTTAAAAAAATGTTGAGTCAATTTCTTTGATTAAATTGTTTCGATTTTGTAAAGATTAAATATTTTTTGTGTACAAAATAAAAATTTAATATTATTAGTTCTGTTTTTGAAAATAGAAAAAAAAATTCGAAGGACTAAAGATAATCTGAAATTTTTTTTTTCGAAAACCTGTAAAAGTGACAATATTTGCCAAATGAAGAAACATATGTAAACATGGTTTTATAGAGCACAATAACGTCTACAAAATAGGACTTGAACAACTTTATTGAGAGGTGGTGTCTTTGCCTATTTTCAAACCATTTTTCCAACAAATTGCTCGAAAAAATGGAAAATTTTTGAAGACAAACGAAAAAAAATGAAAACGAAAAAGTTGGATAATTTTGTAAGGAGACATTTTGCTGAGCGCAAAATGTTTTACAATAGAAGTCTTAACAAAAATGTTGGAGGAGCACAATTTTATGGGTCACAGAGAACAAAATCTATGTTCAGTCATATATTTTTGTCTTATCACCCTACAAGTGGAAGACTGATTTAAAAAAAACTGAAAAGTATCTCCTATGATGTAAAACAACACGCTCTAAATTTTTGGTCCCCATAAACTTTTTCATATCTGTAACAGAAAAAAAGTTTTTTGTAAAAAAGCAAAAATTTTGTGAAAGCCATAAATTTTGAAAAAAATTTTTTCTTTCAGATAACTTGAAAACATGCAATTTTTTAACGTTTCAATGTTATCCCTATGTTTTTTACTACAATTTGAAGGTGTTACTTTAGAAATTCCTCATAAAAAATTTTAGAGAAAAAAAAACACCGAAAAATTGCAAAAAATTGATGATGTGGTTGTTTTGCTGAAAAATACTCAGAATGAGTTTTTCTTACGACTTTGTAACAGAAATAAAAGGTTATGATGATCATGGCCAAAAAATCCCGGGAACACGGTTTTCGCAAACACCTGTTTTCAATTAGAAACATGTGGCTGCCAGATGTTTTGAGAAATCGTGCTCCCGAGGTTTTTTCACACTTCTGTGAAAACCGTTCCTCATGAAATCTCAGGCTGTGAAACTTTGATCATAAGAATGATGAAGCTAGCTATTCGCCAAGTATGCGTTCCATTAAAAATTGCGAAAAAAAAAAACAAAAAAAATCAATTTTTTTCCAATTTTTAAAAACATTTTTCCTTAGTTTTTTAAAATCTTTCAACCCTCAACTGATTCTGCTACAACCTCCAGTAATCATTGATGAGACTTGTTATACTAAAATTCAAATCTATTTTCAAAAAATTTTGTTTTTCAATGTTTTTTGTTAAAAAAACTGTGATATTCAACTTTTTTATGTCTAAAAAGAGATATTCAGTTGCACTAGAACACCAATAAAGCTATTTCTCCATATAAGGCTCGCCAAAAAACACGTCATTGCATAGTAATTACGCATATATTGCATAGAAATTACGAATATGTCTCCGTCTATTACGGCAAAACATTGGTATCTGCATTTTAATTCAACTTTGCATAAGACATGATTGTAGCCCTCTTTGGCTAGAATTCCAATCACATATGCAAATGGATTTGCATACAACATGATCTATGCCCTCACTGGCGAATGATGGAATTTGCATAAAGCAGGGACTAAATTTGCATAAAATGCTAGACGCCCTCATACGGGATAAAAAAATGTTGTTTCTAAAGCTTCATCCATCTCCTATTTTAATAAATTGGGCTGTAAACCTTGGGCAATGATATTATTCACTCTTGTGTAATCCTATAGTAAACTGATTGGAAAGAAACTTTCTCCCTAGAAATTTCGTTTTGAACATGTTTTCAAATTCAACCAATCAGGACGTTGGTTATTTTTAGAGAGTTGAAGGTTTGGTTTATCTCGAACTCAAATCCATTTTATCTTCAATTTGATTCAACTATGAGTTTCTCGTGCAAATTTTGTAACGCCAAATTCACTTTTCGCACCAACCGCAATCGTCACCAAAGGAACCTGCATCCAGATGAAGTTGGAGTGCCAGTGTACCGCTGTGAACACTGTGATTTCACTACAAGAGATCTACGAACTCTCGAACAAAATTTCGGAAACCGACATAATCCGTTAGTACAATGTTGTCTCTACTGCTACATTGGCTTTGATTCTGCTGATCGCTTTGCCACACACACATTAGAGATCAACATGGACTGCCCTCGAGAACTAGTGAAACAAGCAGACGACCAACAGAATCCGCTTTTCAAGGAGCACTTCAAGTTTTAACTATTGATGGAACGGAGGACGACCAAGATCTCATGGAGTTCATGCTGAACAATAGAGAAATCATAACTGACCTTATAAACAGCAAAGTTTCCAATTCAGCCAAAAAAATTCAGTTTGTTGTGTCTCTGGATCTCTACAAAGAAACAAACGGAAATGACAACAAAGAACAAGCTATCGAAATCTTTGCTAGCTCTGAAATGACTACAGTGTACTTGGATGGAATCTCAAACGAAGATTTTTTCAAGATGTTGAGTAAGATGTTGAATATTCTCTTCATGTTTTTGTCACAAGGCAGTGGTTGGATTCTACGCAAAGTAAACAGACTGGAAATCAATATAGCTGCCTTTGCCACCGTGCATGCATCGTCATATATAGCTTTACCTAGTTTCCTGAACGGATGCCGTTCATTGTTCAACATACGAAACCAGTTTGATCACAACTGCTTCCTGTATTGTTTCGTTGCCGCGTATCACATCAAAAATCGAATCAATTTACTGACAGAAGGTCGATCGGGAACTGAAAAGACGAATCCAGATACGTACAAGAATGCGGAACGACAGCCGGTTGGATACAATAAGATGCCCATGCCCATAAAAAGGATCCCATAATTTGAGGACGCCAACGACGTTCGCGTCAATGTTTTCGGGTAAGTGTTTCTTTAATAATATCAATTATATTCGAATATTCCCGCTAAACGAATAAAAATGTTAAAACTGTATTGGTCATTATGAATCTGTTTTGTTTACAGAATCGAGGGAAAACTTTTGGTGATGATCCACGTTTCCAAAAAGTCAAACAAATCCTTCACAATGGACCTTCTTCTCCTCCACGATGAGAATGCCCATCACTACGTTCTCATCTTGAATCTGGAACGATTTGTCGCATACTTCAAAGGCATAGCACACCGTGCAGCGCAGCGTATATGTCAAAATTGTTTTCATTTGTGTACAAACAGAGAAACTTATCAAAACCATGTTAAAACATGCATTGAACATGCAGCAGCAGAAATTGTTATGCTAAAAGAAAGCAACACTTCCTTACAGTTCCGAAACTGGAAAGCACGCTGGTTTCTTCCTATCGTTCTATACTTTGACACAGAATCTTATCCTGTTCCAATCGCTACAGCACAACCGTCACCCTCTACTTCCCACACAGTTGCAATTGAAAAACATGAACCTTGTGGTTATGCTATAGCAGCCATAGAACACGGTAAAGCAACTCCTGTCTACTTTGAACTCAAAAGAGGTGACAACTGTATGAACGAACTTGTAAAAAGTTTGCACGTACTGGCGCGGGACATCTACAACCAAAAACGAGCTTTCTACGGACCCAACGAGGACCTGTTACAGCGCGTGAAAATAACACAAGATGTTGGATCTGTGAAAACGAAATAAACGATGAGGCTCAGCTTGTTCTTGACCATTGTCACTACGATGGTCATTTTCTAGGGTGGGCGCATCAACTCTGTAACACTCGTCGCAGTACATCTAATTTTATGCCAATGATTGGTCATAATATCAAAAGTATGATATTCATCATATATGTCTCGCACTAGCAGAGTGTGAGCCGGAAACGAAGTTTGAAGCTATACCTTCTACGGACGAAAACTATATATCACTCTCTGTCGGTGTGTTCATAAAAAATTTTGAGTCGGAGGCCGGACAACAAGTACCCATCTTCGAATACATAAGGTTAATTGACTCGTTTAACTTCATGCCCCAATCACTCGAGTCCTTGTTAGCTGATCTGCATGACAATCGCTTTGACATTCTACGCTCTAAGTATGAATCTTACTCCAATAGCGATTTTCAACTTCTCTGCCAAAAAGGTTTTTACTGTTATTCCTACATCTCATCAGAACAAGTGTTTGAAAAAAAAGTGTTGCCTCCATTATCGGAATGGAAAAATACATTGCATGGCGGTGAAGTCACTATCAGCGAAACCGACTACAATCATGCTCAAACAGTGTTTTCAAAATTTGGTTGTCAAAACATCGGCAGCTACCACGACCTTTATCTAACGTGTGACACTTTGCTCTTGGCGTGCGTCTTTGAGGCTTTCAGAGATATCTGCTATGACACGTACGGTTTAGATTGCGCACAGTACTATGGAGCATCAAATTTATCAGGAGATGCGTTCCTCAAGGGTATGCAAACCCGACCTGCATTTGCTAACCGAGAGAGAACAACTTGAACTTGTAGAGAACATGATGCGCGGAGGAGTGCCTTCAATCTATGAGCAACGACTCTTTCAAGCAAACAACTGCCATCTGCCGAACTATGATGCTTCTAAGCCGTCTACATATGCGTTGATGCTAGACGCAAATAAGCTCTACGGCGGAGTAATGCAGAACGATCATTTGCCCTTGAAGGATTTTGCGCTAGGTGCACACATCACGCTCGAGGAAGTACTCAAAATTTCGTCAACGGCACAGCATGGATACATAATTGAAGTTGATATTGATTATCCACCCGAATTTCATGAAGCTGATCAGGATTACCCGCTGGCGCCATCCAAATTGAAAATCAAACATTCTTGGCTGAGCGGTTACCAGAAAAATTTGAAAGTACAGATGCTCTTACATGAAAAGTCATCTGGGCCAAAACTCGTTCAAACGCTGTTGCCTAAAAGCCGCTACACGCTACATTATCGGCTTGCACAGTTCTACAATTCAATGGAGCTCAAAATCACAAAACATCATCGGGCATTAAAGTTTGAGCAAGCGAACTGGATGGAGCTAAATACCAGTCTCCGGATTGCTGCCAGTACTGTTTTTGGCAAAAAGTTCTATAAGGGCATGGATAATTCAGCGTTCAGAAAAACGTGCGAGTCGAAAAGGAACCGTGATCAAGTCGTTATTGTTCGAAATGCTCAAAGTGTGCTACAAAGAACGCACAACTTTCTTTTTAAATCGTTCAAAATCTTTGGAGAGAGCATGGCTGCGATGAAAACAGCAAAAAAACGGATTTATTGGAACAAACCCACTATTGTAGGGGCATGTGTACTTGATCTGGCCAAATTACACATGTTCCACTTCCATTATACAGTGATTAAGCCAAATTTTGATTTCAAAGTTCTTTACTCAGATACTGATTCACTGCTATATTGAATCATTACAATAGACGTTTATGAAGATATACGCCAAAAAATTCATATTTTGCAACATTTCGACTTCTCTAATTATCCACCACAGCACCCGACAAAGTGAACGAATATGTCGTCATGAAGTTTAAGGACGAGTTTGCCAGCGTGCCTATTCAAGAATTTTGTGCTCTCAAGCCAAAACTCTCCTCAGTAATTCCAATTGGTAAGATAGTTTTCATCACACTCACACGCATCAATATACAGCTTGTTAGTTGGGACTGTTCCTAATGATCAATATTTTAATTTAGATGGCGGGGAAAAGATATCAGCTAAAGGCGTCACAAAATTAGCACAACGACAACTGGCGCATGAAAGATTCAAAGAAACTCTCTCCTCTGGTCGTTTTATCCGCACGCAAAACCATAGAATAGTTTCTAGCAGCCACTAACTCCATACAGTAACCATTAATAAAGTGTCGCTCAACGCTTTCGACGATAAACGATACATTCTTTAAAATGGGATCAATACGCTGCCGTTTTTCAGATAAATATCGTCCACAATCGTTTCTTCGACGAAGACGAGAATTTCGATAATGAATCGTTGAGTTCCTGGTCGTCTGGAGAGTTATACGAAATTGAAAACCAGAGGGAAATTGAAACCACAGTTGAAACGAATACTGACAACGCTGAAATCCCTGACTCCGGCTTCGTAAGAACTGCCGCAATCACAGAGTCTGATATTGATTCTGCTGAAATTGCCGATGAAAATGAGATAGAAGAAGAACGTCCAGTGTATAAGCCATTTATTGATTATGAAGCGATAGAATCAGACCCTTAATTAACAAAACAATGCGCTATTTTGTATGCAATTTGACGCTTTTCTACGTGTTTAATTCTCTTATCTATAACAGTTTCTGTAACAATTCTATTCTATATGTTGTAACGTATAAATTCAGCTTTAGTTCAAATCTACTTTGCTAGGTTTTGCCACAAATAAGCACGAAAATTTGAAACTGGAAAGGCTTTCCAATAGCGCAATACCAACAATAAGCCACCGGACAAATACATGTGGCGCAATTACAACTTTCCTAACATAAAAGATCTCCCCTAAGGGATCAGGGATCCCCTCCGCTGAACGGATTTCCAAAGGATCCCCCCCAATCTTCGTGTATATATACAATACTACTTACGTCCTTTCTGGCAGACATCACCCAAATGGAGGGGTTGTCTTGTTAGAAAATAGATAGGCCAGAAGTTTTTTTTTACTTTTCTACTCAAATCGTGAATTTTTGAAGGCGTTTTTAAAATATCCCGCAAGAGGTACACTCAAACAGCGAGATGCGTTCTTTCTGGCACACTTCACCCAAATGGAGGGGTTGTCTTGTTAGAAAATAGATAGCCCAGAGTTTATTTTTTAACTTTTCTACTCACATTGTGAGTTTCTGAGGCGTTTTTAAGATGAGGCGTTTCTAGCAGCCACCAACTCCATACAGTAACCATTAATAAAGTGTCGCTCAACGCTTTCGAGGATAAACGATACATTCTTTTAAATGGGATCAATACGCTGCCGTTTGGTCACATAAATATTACTTTTCTACTCAAATCGTGAATTTTTGAAGGCGTTTTTAAAATATCCCGCAAGAGGTACACTCAAACAGCAAGATGCGTTCTTTCTGGCACACTTCACCCAAATGGAGGGGTTGTCTTGTTAGAAAATAGATAGCCCAGAGTTTATTTTTTTAACTTTTCTGCTCACATTGTGAGTTTTTGAGGCGTTTTTAAGATATCCCGCAAGAGGTACACTCAAAGAGCGAGGTAAGTCCTTACTGGCAGACATTGCCTAAATGGAGGGGTGGTCTTGTTAGAAAATAGATAGGCCAGAGTTAATTTTTTTTGTTTTTCTACTCACATCATGAGTTTTGAAGGCGTTTTTAATATATCCCGCAAAAGGTACACTCAAACAGCGAGATGCGTTCTTTCTGGCACACTTCACCCGAATGGAGGGGTTGTCTTGTTAGAAAACAGATAGCCCAGAGTTTATTTTTTAACTTTTCTACTCACATTGTGAGTTTCTGAGGCGTTTTTAAGATATCCGGCAAGAGGTGCACTCAAAAAGCGAGGTAAGTCCTTACTGGCAGACATTGCCTAAATGGAGGGGTGGTCTTGTTAGAAACTAGATAGGCCAGAGTTAATTTTTTTTTAATTTTCTACTCACATCATGAGTTTTGAAGGCGTTTTTATATATCCCGCAAGAGTTACACTCAAACAGTGAGATGCGTTCTTTCTAGCAGACTTCACCAAATGGAGAATTGTCTTGTTAGAAAACAGATAGCCCAGAGTTTATTTTTTAACCTTTCTAGTCACATTGTGAGTTTCTGAGGCGTTTTTAAGATATCCCGCAAGAGGTACACTCAAAGAGCGAGGTAAGTCCTTACTGGCAGACATTGCCTAAATGGAGGGGTGGTCTTGTTAGAAAATAGATAGGCCAGAGTTAATTTTTTTCCAATTTTCTACTCACATCATGAGTTTTGAAGGCGTTTTTATATATCCCGCAAGAGGTACACTCAAACAGTGAGATGCGTTCTTTCTGGCAGACTTCACCAAAATGGAGGGTTTGTCTTGTTAGAAAACAGATAGCTCAGAGTTTAGTTTTTCTACTTTCTACTCACATCGTGAGTTTTTGAGGCGTTTTTAAGATATCCCGCAAGAGGTACACGCAAAGAGCGAGGTAAATCCTTACTGGCAGACATCACCTAAATGGAGGGATGGTCTTGTTAGAAAATAGATAGGCCAGATTTATTTTTTTTTCTACTCACATCGTGAATTTCGAGGGCATTTTTAGAATATCCCGCAAGAGGTACACTCAAACAGCGAGATGCGTTCTTTCAGGCAGAGTTCACACATATAGAGGGTTGTCTGGTTAAAAAATAGATAGCCCAGAGTCAATTTTTTTTAATTTTTCTACTCACATCGTGAGTTTTGAAGGCATTTTTAATATATCCCGCAAGAGGTTCAATCAAACAGCGAGATGCTTTCTTTCTGGTAGACATCATCCAAATGGAGGGGTTGTCCTATTAGAAAATAGATAGACCAAAGTCTTTTTTTGCTTTTCTTCTCACATCGTGAGTTTTTGAGGCGTTTTTAGACTATCCTGCAGGAAGTACACTCAAACAACGAGGTACGTCCTTTCTGGCAGACATCAACCAAATGGAGGGGTTGTTTTGTTAGAAAATAGATAGGCCAGAGTTTATTTCTTTTTCACTTTTCTACTCACATCGTGAGTTTTTGAAATTGTTTTTAAAACATCCCGCAAGAGGTACATTCAAACAGCGAGATGCGTTCTTTTTGACAGATTTAACCCAAATGGAGGGGTTGTCTTGTTAGAAAATAGGTAGCCCAAAGTTTATTTTTTTTAACTTTTCTACTCACATCGTGAGATTTGAAGGCGTTTTTAATATATCACGCAAGAGGTACACTCAAACAGCGAGGTGCGTTTTTTCTGGCGGACATCACCCAAATGGAGGGGTTGTCTTGTTAGAAAATGGATAGGTCAGAGTTTATTTTTTTGTTTCTTTTCGACTCACATTGTGAGTTTTTGAAGGCGTGTTTAAAATATCCCACAAGAGGTACACTCAAACAGCGAGATACATCCTTTCTGGCAGACATCACCCAAATGGAGGGGTTTTTTGTTAGAAAATAGATAGGTCAGCGTTTATTTCTTTTTTACTTTTATACTTACATCGTGAGTTTTTGAGGCGTATTTATGAAATCCCGCAAGAGGTACACTCAAAGAGTGAGGTAAGTCCTTACTGGCAGACATCACCTAAATGGAAGTGTGGTCTTGTTAGAAAACAGATAGCCCAAAGTCTTTTTTTTTCACTTTTCTACTCACATCGAGAGTTTGTGAGGCGTTTTTAGACTATCCTGCAAGAAGTACACTCAAACAACGAGGTACGTCCTTTCTGGCAGACATCAACCAAATGGAGGGGTTGTTTTGTTAGAAAATAGATAGGCCAGAGATTATTTCTTTTTCACTTTTCTACTCACATCGTGAGTTTTTGAAAGCGTTTTTAAAATATCCCGCAAGAGGTACATTCAAACAGCGAGATGCGTTCTTTTTGACAGATTTAACCCAAATGGAGGGGTTGTCTTGTTAGAAAATAGGTAGCCCAAAGTTTATTTTTTTTACTTTTCTACTCACATCGTGAGATTTGAAGGCGTTTTTAATATATCCCGCAAGAGGTACACTCAAACAGCGAGGTGCGTTTTTTCTGGCGGACTTCACCCAAATGGAGGGGTTGTCTTGTTAGAAAATGGATAGGTCAGAGTTTTTTTTGTTTCTTTTCGACTCACATTGTGAGTTTTTGAAGGCGTGTTTAAAATATCCCACAAGAGGTACACTCAAACAGCGAGATACATCCTTTCTGGCAGACATCACCCAAATGGAGGGGTTGTTTTGTTAGAAAATAGATAGGTCAGCGTTTATTTCTTTTTTACTTTTCTACTCACATCGTGAGTTTTTGAGGCGTTTTTAGAACATCCCGCAAGAGGCACATTCAAACAGCGAGGTACGTCCTTTCTGGCAGACATGACCCAAATGGAGGGTTGTCTTGTTAGAAAACACATAGCCCAGAGTTTATTTTTTTACTTTTCTACTCACATCGTGAGTTTTTGAGGCGTTTTTAGAATATCCCGCAAGAGGTACACTCAAATAGCAAGGTACGTCCTTTCTGGCAGACTTCACCCAGATGGAGGGTTTGTCTTGTTTGAAAATAGATAGCCCAAAGTCCCTTTTTATTTTTCTACTCACATCGTGAGTTTTTGAGGCGTTTTTAGAAAATCCCGCAAGAGGTACACTCAAACAGCGAGGTACGTCCTTTCTGGCTGACTTCATCCTAATGGAGGGGTTGTCTTGTTAGAAAATAGATAGGCCAGAGTTTATTTTTTTACTTTTCGACTCACATCGTGAGTTTTTGAGGCGTTTTTGAAATATCCCGCAAGAGATACACTCGAACAGCGATGTATGATCTTTCTGGCAGACATCGCCCAAATAGAGTGTTTGTCCTGTTAGAAAAAAGATAGCCCAGAGTTTATGTTTTTTAAAATTTCTGCTCACATCGTGAGTTTTTGAGGCGTTTTTGATATCCCGCAAGAGTTACACTAAAACAGCAAGGTACGTTCTTTCTGGCAGACTTCACCCAAATGGAGGGTTTGTCCTGTTAGAAAATAGATAGCCCAAAGTCCCTTTTTTATTTTTCTACTCACATCGTGAGTTTTTGAGGCGTTTTTAGAATATCCCGCAAGAGGTACACTCAAACAGCGAGGTACGTCCTTTCTGGCTGACTTCACCCATATGGAGGGGTTGTCTTGTTAGAAAATATATAGTCCAGAGTTTATTTTTTTACTTTTCTACTCACATCGTGAGTTTTTGAGGCGTTTTTGAAATATCCCGCAAGAGGTACACTCGAACAGCGAGGTATGTTCTTTCTGGCAGACATCGCCCAAATAGAGTGTTTGTCCTGTTAGAAAAAAGATAGCCCAGAGTTTATGTTTTTTAAATTTTCTGCTCACATCGTGAGTTTTTGAGGCGTTTTTAGAATATCCCGCAAGAGGTACACTCAAACAGCGAGGTACGTCCTTTCTGGCTGACTTCACCCATATGGAGGGGTTGTCTTGTTAGAAAATATATTGGCCAGAGTTTATTTTTTTACTTTTCTACTCACATCGTGAGTTTTTGAGGCGTTTTTGAAATATCCCGCAAGAGGTACACTCAAACAGCGAGGTACGTCATTTCTGGCAGACGTCACCCAAATAGAGGGGTTGTCGTAGTAGAAAATAGATAGCCCAGAAATTATTTGTTTCACTTTTCTTCTCACTTCGTGAGTTTTTGAGGCGTTTTTAGAATATCCCGCAAGAGTCACACACAAACAGCGAGGTACGTCCTTTCTGGCAGACATCACCCAAAGTGAGGGTTGTCTTGTTAGAAAACAGATAACCCAGAGTTTATTTTTTTACTTTTCTACTCATATCGTGAGTTTTTGAGGCGTTCTTAGAATATCCCGCAAGAAATACACTCAAACAGCAAGGTACGTCTTCTCTGGCAGACTTTACCCAAATGGAGGGTTCGTCTTGTTAGAAAATAGATAGCCCAAAGTCCCTTTTTTTGTTTTTCTACTCACATCGTGAGTTTTTGAGGAATTTTTAGAATATCCCGCAAGAGGTACACTCAAACAGCGAGGTACGTCCTTTCTGGCTGACTTCACCCAAATGGAATGGTTGTCTTGTTAGAAAATAGATAGCCCAGAGTTTTTTTTTTACTGTTCTACTCACATCGTGAGTTTTTGAGGCGTTTTTAAAATATCCCGCAAGAGGTACACTCGATCAGCGAGGTATGTCCTTTCTGGCAGACATTGCCCAAGTAGAGTGTTTGTCTTGTTAGAAAATAGATAGCCCAGAGTTTATGTTTTTTAACTTTTTCTGCTCACATCGTTAGTTTTTGAGGCGTTTTTGAAATATCCCGCAAGAGGTAAACTCAAACAGCGAGGTACGTCAGTTCTGGCAGACGTCACCCAAATAGAGGGGTTGTCGTAGTAGCAAATAGATAGCCCAGAGTTTATTTTTTTCACTTTTCTTCTCACGTCGTGAGTTTTTTTAGGCGTTTTTAGAATATCCCGCACGAGGTACACTAAAACAGCGAGGTACGTCTTTTCTGTCAGACACCACCCAAATGGAGGGGTTGTCTTGTTAGAAAGGGGCCGAAATTTATTTATTTACATTTTACTCACAGCGTGTTTTTGAGGAGTTTTTATAACATCCCGCAAGAGGTTCACTCAAACAGCGAGGTACGTCCTTTCTGGCATACATTGCCCAAAAAGAGGGGTTGTCTTGTTAGAAAATAGATAGCCCTTAGTTTATGTTTTTACTTTTTTTCTCACGTCTTGGATTTTTGAGGCGTTTTTAGAATATCCCGCAAGAGGTACACTCAAACATCGACGTACGTCCTTTCTGGCAGACGTCACACAAATAGAGGGGTTGCCGTAGTAGAAAATAGACAGCCCAGAGTTTATTTTTTTAAATTTTCTTCTCACGTCGTGAGTTTTTGAGGCGTTTTTAGAATATCCCGCTAGAGGTACACTAAAGCAGCGAGGTATGTCTTTTCTGTCAGACACCACCCAAATGGAGGGGTTGTCTTGTTAGAAAGGGGCCGAATTTTATTTATTTACATTTTTACTCACAGCGTGAGTTTTTGAGGCGTTTTCAGAATATCCCACAAGAAGTTCACTCAACCAGCAAGATACGTCCTTTCTGGCAGACATCACCCAAATGGAGGGGTTGTCTTGTTAGAAAATAGATAGGCCAGACTTTATTTATATTTACTTTTCTTCTCACGTCGTGAGTTTTGAGGCGTTTTTAGAATATCCCGCAAGAGGTTCACTCAAACAGCGAGGTACTGCCTTTCTGGCAGACACCGCCCAAATGGAGGTGTTGTCTTGTTAGAAAAGTGCCGAAATTTTTTTCATTTACTTTTCTACTCACATCGTGAGTTTTTGAAGGCGTTTCTAAAATCTCCCGCAAGAAGTAAACTCAAACAGCGAGATACGTCCTTTCTGTCAGACACCACCCAAATGGAGGGGTTGTCTTGTTATAAAAGAGCTGAATTTTTTTGTTTACATTTCTACTAACAGCGTGAGTTTTTGAGACGTTTTTAGAATATCCAGCTAGAGGTACACTCAAACAGCGAGGTACGTCCTTTCTGGCAGACATCAACCTAATACAGGGGTTGTATTGTTAGAAAATAGATAGGCCAGAGTTTTTTTTTATTTTTCTACTCTTATCGTGAGTTTTTGTAGGCGTTTTTAGAAAATCCCACAAGAGGTAAACTCAAACAGCGAGATACGTCTTTTCTGGCAGATATAACCCAAATCGAGGGGTTGTATTGTTAGAAAAAGCCAAAGTTTTTTTTACATTTCTACTCACATCGTGAGTTGTTGAGGCGATTTTAGATTATCCAGCAAGAGTTACAGTCAAACAACGAGGTACGTCCTTTCTGGCAGACATCATTAAATGGAGGGGTTGTATTGTTAGAAAACAGATCTAACAAGGAGAAAGTCCCACAAGAAGTACACTCAAAGAGTGAGGTAAGTCCTTACTGGTAGACATCACCTAAATGGAGTTGTGATATTGTTAGAAAACAGATAGTCCAAAATCTTTTTTTCTCTTTTCTACTCACATCGTGAGTTTTTGAGGCGATTCTAGAATATCCCACACGAGATACACTCAAACAGCGAGGTATGTCCTTTCTGGTAGACATCACCTAAATGAAGGGGTTGTCTGGTTAGAAAATAGATAGACCAGAGTTTATTTTTCGTACCTTTCTCTTCACATCGTGAGTTTTTGGAGGTTCTTTTAAAATATTCCGCAAGAGGTACACTCAAACAGCGAAGTACGTTCTTTCTGGCAGACATTACCCAAAGGGAGGGGTTGCCTTGTTAGAAAATTGCCAAAGTTTGTTTACATTTCTACTCACATCGTGAGTTTTTGAGGCGATTTTAGAATATCCCGCAAGAGGTACACTCAAATAGCGATGTACGTCCTTTCTGGCAGACTTCACCCAAATGGAGGGGTTGTGTTGTTAGAAAATAGATAGCCCAAAGTCTTTTTTTCACTTTTCTACTCAAATCGTGATTATTTGAGGCGTTTTTAAAATATCTCGCAAGAGGTACACTCAAACAGCGAGGTACGTCCTTTCTGGCAGACATTACCCAAAGGGAGGGGTTGCCTTGTTAGAAAATTGCCAAAGTTTGTTTACATTTCTACTCACATCGTGAGTTTTTGAGGCGATTTTAGAATATCCCGCAAGAGGTACACTCAAACAGCGAAGTACGTCCTTTCTGGCAGACATCACCCAAAATGTAGGGGTTGTCTTATTCGAAAAAAGCCAAAGGCTTTTTTTACATTTCTACTCCCATCGTGAGTTTTTGAGGCGATTTTAGAATATCCGGCAAGAGGTACACTCAAACAGCGAGGTACGTCCTTTCTGGCAGACATCAGCCAAAGGGAGGGGTTGTTGTTAGAAAATATATAGGCCAGAGTTTTTTTATTTTTCTACTCGCATAGTGAGTTTTTGAAGGCTCTTTCAAAATATTCGGCAAGATTTACACTCAAATTGCGAGGTACGTCCTTTCTGGCAGGATTCACCCAAATGGAGGGGTTGTCTTGTTATAAAATAGCCGAAGTTGTTTTTACATTTCTTTTCACTTCGAGAGTTTTTGAGGCGATATTAGAATATCCCGCAAGAGGTACACTCAAATAACGCGGTACGTCCTTTCTGTCAGACTTCACCCAAATGAAGGGGTTGTCTTGTAAGAAAATAGATAGCTCAAAGTTTTTTTTTCACTTTCCTACTTACATCGTGAAATTTTGAGGCGCTGTTAGAATATCCCCCACAAGGTACACTCAAACAGCGAAGTACATCCTTTCTGGCAGATCTCAACCAAATAAAAGGGGTTGTCTTGTTCGAAAAGAGCCAAAGTTTTGGTACATTTCTACTCACATCGTGAGTTTTTGAGGCGATTTTAGAATATCCCGCAAGAGGTACACTCAAACAGCGAGGTACGTCCTTTCTGGCAGACATCAGCCAAAGGGAGGGGTTGTTGTTAGAAAATATATAGGCCAGAGTTTTTTTTATTTTTCTACTCGCATAGTGAGTTTTTGAAGGCTCTTTCAAAATATTCGGCAAGATGTACACTCAAATTGCGAGGTACGTCCTTTCTGGCAGGATTCACCCAAATGGAGGGGTTGTCTTGTTATAAAATAGCCGAAGTTGTTATTACATTTCTTTTCACTTCGAGAGTTTTTGAGGCGATATTAGAATATCCCGCAAGAGGTACACTCAAATAGCGCGGTACGTCCTTTCTGTCAGACTTCACCCAAATGAAGGGGTTGTCTTGTTAGAAAATAGATAGCTCAAAGTCTTTTTTTCACTTTCCTACTTACATCGTTAAGTTTTGAGGCGCTTTTAGAATATCCCCCACAAGGTACACTCAAACAGCGAAGTACATCCTTTCTGGCAGATCTCAACCAAATAAAAGGGGTTGTCTTGTTCGAAAAGAGCCAAAGTTTTGGTACATTTCTACTCACATCGTGAGTTTTTGAGGCAATTTTAGAATATCCCGCAGGAGGTACACTCAAACAGCGAGGTACGTCCTTTCTGGCAGACATAACCCAAATGGAGGGTTTGTCTTGTTAGAAAATATGTAGCCCAAAGTCCTTTTTTTATTTTTTCTACTCACATCGTGAGTTTTTGAGGCGTTTTTAGAATATCCCGCAAGAGGTACACTCAAACAGCGAGGTACGTCCTTTCTGGCAGATTTCACCCAAATGGAGGGGTTTCCTGTTAGAAAATAGATAGCCCAGAGTTTTTTTTACTTTTCTTCTCACATCGTGGGTTTATGAAGGCTCCTTTAAAATATCCCGCAAGAGTTACACGCAAACAGCGAGGTACGGCCTTTCTGGCAGACATCACCCAAAAGGAAGGGGTTGTCTTGTTAGACAATAGATAGCCCAGAGTTTATTTTTTTACTTTTCTACTCACATCGTGAGTTTTTGAGGCGTTTTTAAAATATCTCGCAAGAGGTACACTCAAACAGCGAGGTACGTCCTTTATGGCAGATTTCACCCAAATGGAGGGGTTTCCTGTTAGAAAATAGATAGCCCAGAGTTTATTTTTTTACTTTTCTTCTCACATCGTGAGTTTTTGAAGGCTCCTTTAAAATATCCCGCAAGAGTTACACGCAAACAGCGAGGTACGTCCTTTCTGGCAGATTTCACCCAAATGGAGTGGTTTCTTGTTAGAAAATAGATAGCCCAGAGTTTAGTTTTTTACTTATCTTCTCACATCGTGAGTTTTTGAAGGCTCCTTTAAAATATCCCGCAAGAGTTACACGCAAACAGCGAGGCACGGCCTTTCTGGCAGGCATCACCCAAATGGAGGGGTTGCCTTGTTAGAAAATAACCAAAGTTTTTTTACATTTCTACTCACATCGTGAGTTTTTGAGGCGAGTTTAGAATATCCCGCAAGAGGTACACTCAAACAGCAAGGTACGTCCTTTCTGGCAGAATTCAACCAAATGGAGGCGTTGCATTGTTAGAAAATAGATAGCCCAAAGTCCTTTTTTTTACTTTTCTACTCACATCGTGAGTTTTTGAGGAGTTTTTAGAATATCCCGCAAGAGGTACACTCAAACAGCGAGGTACGTCCTTTCTGGCAGACTTGACCCAAATGGAGGGGCTGTCTTGTTAGAAAATAGATAGCCCAGAGTTTATTTTTTTTTCTACTCACATCGTGTGTTTTTGAGGCGTTTTTAAGGAATCTCGAAAGAGGTACACGCAAAGAGTGAGGTAAGTCCCTACTGGCAGACATCACCTAAATGGAGGTGTGGTCTTGTTAGAAAACAGATAGCCCAAAGTCTTTTTTTCACTTTTCTACTCACATCATGAGTTTTTGAGGCACTTTTAGAATATCCCGCACAAGATTCACTCATACAGCGAGGTATGTTCTTTCTGGCAGACATCAACCAAACGGAGCGGTTGTCTGGTTAGAAAATAGATAGAACAGAGTTTATTTTTATTACTTTTCTCCTCACATCGTGAGTTTTTGAAGACTCTTTTAAAATACCCCGCAAGAGGTACACTCAAACAGCGAGGTACGTCCTTTCTGGCAGACATCACCCAAAGGGAGGGGTTGTCTTGTTAGACAATAGATAGCCCAGAGTTTATTTTTTTACTTTTCTCCTCACATCGTGAGTTTTTGAAGACTCTTTTAAAATACCCCGCAAGAGGTACACTCAAACAGCAAGGTACGTTCTTTCTGGCAGGCATCACCCAAATGAAGGTGTTGTCTTGTTAGAAAACAGCCATTTTTTTTACATTTCTACTCACATCGTGAGTTTTTGAAGGCTCTTTTAAAATATCCCGCCAGAGGTACACTCAAACAGCGAGGTACGGCCTTTCTGGCAGATATCAACCAAACGGAGGGTTTGTCTTGTTAGACAATGGATAGCCCAGAGTTTGTTTTTTTACTCTTCTACTCACATCGTGAGTTTTTGAGGCGTTTTTAAAATATCTCGCAAGAGGTACACTCAAACAGCGAGGTACGTCCTTTCTGGCAGGCATCACCAAATGGTGGGGTTGTCGTGTTAGAAAATAGCCAAAGTTTTTTGACATTTCTACTCACATCGTGAGTTTTTGAGGCGATTTTAGAATGTCCCGCAAGAAGTACACTTAAACAGCGAGGTACGTCCTTTCTAGCACACATCACCCAAACGGAGGGGTTGTCTTGTTAGACAATGGATAGCCCAGAGTTTGTTTGTTTACTCTTCTACTCACATAGTGAGTTTTTGAGGCGTTTTTAAAATATCTCGCAAAAGGTAAACTAAAACAGCGAGGTACGTCCTTTCTGGCAGACATAACCCAAATTGAGGGTTTGTCTTGTTAGAAAATAGATAGCCCAAATTCCCTTTTTTACTTTTCTACTCACATCGTGAGTTTTTGAGGCGTTGTTAGAACATCCCGCAAGAGGTTCACTCAAACAGAGAGGTACGTCCTTTCTGGCTGACTTCACCCAAATGGAGGGGTTGTCTTGTTAGAAAATAGATAGTCCAGAGTTTATTTTTTTACTTTTCTACTTACATCGTGAGTTTTTGAGGCGTATTTAAGAAATCCCGCAAGAGGTACACTCAAAGAGTGAGGTAAGTCCTTACTGGCAGACATCACCTAAATGGAAGTGTGGTCTTGTTAGAAAACAGATAGCCCAAAGTCTTTTTTTCACTTTTCTACTCACATCGAGAGTTTGTGAGGCACTTTTAGAATATCCTGCACGAGGTACACTCAAACAGCGAGATACGTCCTTTCTGGCAGACATCAACCAAATGGAGGGGTTGTATTGTTAGAAAATAGATAGGCAAGAGTTTTTTAATTTTTCTACTCACATCGTGAGTTTTTGTAGGCGTTTTTAAAAAAATCCCGCAAGAGGTCAACTCAAACAGCGAGGTACGTCCTTTCTGGCAGACATATCCCAAATGGAGGGTTTGTCTTGTTAGAAATTAGATAGCCCAAAGTCCCTTTTTTACTTTTCTACTCACATCGTGAGTTTTTGAGGCGTTTTCAGAATATCCCGCAAGAGGTACACTCAAACAGCGAGGCGAGGTATGTCCTTTCTGGCTGACTTCACCCAAATGGAGGGATTGTCTTCTTAGAAAATAGATAGCCCCGAGTTTTGTTTTTTTACTTTTCTACTCACATCGTGAGTTTTTGAGGCGTTTTTGAGAAATCCCGCAAGAGTTACACTCAAAGAGTGAGGTAAGTCCTTACTGGCAGACATCACCTAAATGGAGGTGTGGTCTTGTTAGAAGACAGGTAGCCCAAAGTTTTTTTCACTTTTCTACTCACATCGTGAGTTTTTGAGGCACTTTTAGAATATCCTGCACGAGGTACACTCAAACAGCGAGTTACGTCCTTACTGGCAGACATCACCTAAATGGAGATGTGGTCTTGTTAGAAGACAGATAGCCCAAATTTTTTTCACTTTTCTACTCACATCGTGAGTTTGTGAGGCACTTTTAGAATATCCTGCACGAGGTACACTCAAACAGCGAGATACGTCCTTTCTGGCAGACATCAACCAAATGGAGGGGTTGTATTGTTAGAAAATAGATAGGCAAGAGTTTTTTAATTTTTCTACTCACATCGTGAGTTTTTGTAGGCGTTTTAAAAAAAATCCCGCAAGAGGTCAACTCAAACTGCGAGGTACGTCCTTTCTGGCAGATATATCCCAAATGGAGGGTTTGTCTTGTTAGAAATTAGATAGCCCAAAGTCCCTTTTTTACTTTTCTACTCACATCGTGAGTTTTTGAGGCGTTTTCAGAATATCCCGCAAGAGGTACACTCAAACAGCGAGGCGAGGTATGTCCTTTCTGGCTGACTTCACCCAAATGGAGGGATTGTCTTCTTAGAAAATAGATAGCCCCGAGTTTTGTTTTTTTACTTTTCTACTCACATCGTGAGTTTTTGAGGCGTTTTTGAGAAATCCCGCAAGAGTTACACTCAAAGAGTGAGGTAAGTCCTTACTGGCAGACATCACCTAAATGGAGGTGTGGTCTTGTTAGAAGACAGATAGCCCAAAGTTTTTTTCACTTTTCTACTCACATCGTGAGTTTTTGAGGCACTTTTAGAATATCCTGCACGAGGTACACTCAAACAGCGAGTTACGTCCTTACTGGCAGACATCACCTAAATGGAGATGTGGTCTTGTTAGAAGACAGATAGCCCAAAGTTTTTTTCACTTTTCTACTCACATCGTGAGTTTTTGAGGCACTTTTAGAATATCCTGCACGAGGTACACTCAAACAGCGAGATGCGTCCTTTCTGGCAGACATCAACCAAATGGAGGGATTGTATTGTTAGAAAATAGATAGGCCGTGTTTTTTTATTTTTCTACTCACATCGTGAGTTTTTGTAGGCGTTTTTAAAAAAATCCCGCAAGAGGTAAACTCAAACAGCGAGGTACGTCCTTTCTGGCAGACATATCCCAAATGGAGGGTGTGTCTTATTAGAAAATAGATAGCCCAAAGTCTCTTTTTTACGTTTCTACTCACATCGTGAGTTTTTGAGGCGTTTTCAGAATATCCCGCAAGAGGTACACTCAATCAGCGAGGTATGTCTTTTCTGGCTGACTCCACCCAAATGGAGGGGTTGTCTTGTTAGAAAATAGATAGCCCCGAGTTTATTTTTTACTTTACTACTCACATCGTGAGTTTTTGAGGCGTTTTTAGGAAATTCCTCAAGAGGTACACTCAAAGAGTGAGGTAAGTCCTTACTGGCAGACATCACCTAAATGGTGGTGTGGTCTTGTTAGAAGACAGATAGCCCAAAGTTTTTTTTCACTTTTCTACTCACATCGTGAGTTTTTGAGGCACTTTTAGAATATCCCACACGAGGTTCACTCAAACAGCGAGGTACGTCCTTTCTGGCAGAAATATACCAAATGGAGGGTTTGTCTTGTTAGAAAATAGATAGACCAGAGTTAATTTTTTTTTATTTTCTACTCACATAGTGAGTTTTTGAGGCGTTTTTAGGAAATCCTGCAAGAAGTACACTCAAAGAGTGAGGCAAGTCCTTATTGGCAGACATCATCTAAATGGAGGGGAGGTCTTGTTAGAAAACAGATAGCCCAAAATCTTTTTTTTTCGTTTTTCTACTCACATCGTGAGTTTGTGAGGCGCTTTTAGAATATCCCGCACAAGGTACACTCAAACAGCGAGGTATGTCCTTTCTGGCAGACATCACCCAAATGAAGGGGTTGTCTTGTTAGAAAAAAGATAGACCAGAGTTTATTTTTCTTTTTTGTTCTCCTCACATCGTGAGTTTTTGTAGGTGTTTTTAAAAAATCCCGCAAGAGGTACACTCAAAGAGTGAGGTAAGTCCTTACTGGCAGACATCACCTAAATAAAGGTGTGGTCTTGTTAGAAAACAGATAGCCCAAAGTCTTTTTTTATTTTTATACTCACATCGCGAGTTTTTGTAGGCGTTTTTAAAAAACCCCGCAAGAGGTAAACTCAAACAGCGAGGTACGTCCTTTCTGGCAGACATAACCCAAATGGAGGGTTTGTCTTGTTAGAAAATAGATAGCCCAAATTCCCTTTTTTACTTTTCTACTCACATCGTGAGTGTTTGAGGCGTTTTTAGAACATACCGCAAGAAGTTCACTCAAACAGCGAGGTACGTCCTTTCTGGCTGACTTCACCCAAATGGAGGGGTCGTCTTGTTAGAAAAAAGATAGTCCCGAGTTTATTTTTTTAGTTTTCTACTCACATCGTGAGTTTTTGAGGCGTTTTTAAGAAATCCCGCAAGAGGTAAAACAAAAGAGTGAGGTAAGTCCTTACTGGCAGACATCACCTAAATGGAGGTGTGGTGTTGTTAGAAAACAGATAGCCCAATATCTTTTTTTCTTTTTTCTACTCACATCGTGAGTTTTTGTAGGTGTTTTTAAAAAATCCCGCAAGAGGTAAACTCAAACAGCGAGGTACGTCCTTTCTGGCAGACATAACCCAAATGGAGGGTTTGTATTGTTAGAAAATAGATAGCCCAAATTCCCTTTTTTACTTTTCTACTCACATCGTGAGTTTTTGAGGCGTTGTTAGAACATCCCGCAAGAGGTTCACTCAAACAGCGAGGTACGTCCTTTCTGGCTGACTTCACCCAAATGGAGGGGTTGTCTTGTTAAAAAATAGATAGTCCAGAGCTTATTTTTTTTACTTTTCTACTTACATCGTGAGTTTTTGGGGCGTTTTTAAGAAATCCCGCAAGAGGTACACTCAAAGAGTGAGGTAAGTCTTTACTGGCAGACATCACCTAAATGGAAGGGTGGTCTTGCTAGAAAACAGATAGCCCAAAGTCTTTTTTTTTCACTTTTCTACCCAAATCGAGAGTTTGTGAGCCACTTTTAGAATATCCTGCACGAGTTACACTCAAACAGCGAGATACGTCCTTTCTGGCAGACATCAACCAAATGGAGGGGTTGTATTGTTAGAAAATAGATAGACCAGAGTTTTTTAGTTTTCCTACTCACATCGTGAGTTTTTGTAGGCGTTTTTAAAAAAATCCCGCAAGAGGTAAACTCAAACAGCGAGGTACGTCCTTTCTGGCAGATATATCCCAAATGGAGGGTTTGTCTTCTTAGAAATTAGATAGCCCAAAGTCCCGTTTTTACTTTTCTACTCACATCGTGAGTTTTTGAGGCGTCTTCAGAATATCCCGCAAGAGGTACACTCAAACAGCGAGGCGAGGTATGTCCTTTCTGGCTGACTTCACCCAAATGGAGGGGTTGTCTTCTTAGAAAATAGATAGCCTCGAGTTTTGTTTTTTTTTACTTTTCTACTCACATCGTGAGTTTTTAGGCGTTTTTGAGAAATCCCGTAAGAGGTACACTCAAAGAGTGAGGTAAGTCCTTACTGGCAGACATCACCTAAATGGAGGTGTGGTCTTGTTAGAAGACAGATAGCCCAAAGTTTTTTTTCACTTTTCTACTCACATCGTGAGTTTTTTTATGCACTTTTAGAATATCCCACACGAGGTTCACTCAAACAGCGAGGTACGTCCTTTCTGGCAGAAATATCCCAAATGGAGCGTTTGTCTTGTTAGAAAATAGATAGACCAGAGTTAATTTTTTTTATTTTCTACTCACATAGTGAGTTTTGAGGCGTTTTTAAGAAATCCCGCAAGAAGTACACTCAAAGAGTGAGGCAAGTCCTTATTGGCAGACATCATCTAAATGGAGGGGAGGTCTTGTTAGAAAACAGATAGCCCAAAATCTTTTTTATTTCATTTTTCTACTCACATCGTGAGTTTGTGAGGCGCTTTTAGAATATCCCGCACAAGGTACACTCAAACAGCGAGGTATGTCCTTTCTGGCAGACATCACCCAAATGAAGGGGTTGTCTTGTTAGAAAAAAGATAGACCAGAGTTTTTTTTTCTTTTTTGTTCTCCTCACAGCGTGAGTTCTTGAAGACTCTTTTAAAATATCCCGCAAGAGGTACACTCAAAAAGCGAGGTGCGTCCTTTCTGGCAGACATCACCCAAAGGGAGGGGTTTTCTTGTTAGAAAGTAGAAAGCCCAGTGTTTATTTTTTTAATTTTCTACTGACATCGTGAGTTTCTGAGGCGTTTTTAAAATATCTTGCAAGAGGTACACTCAAACAGCGAGGTACGTCCTTTCTGGCAGACATCACCTAAATGAAGGGGTGGTCTTGTTAGAAAACAGATAGCCCAGAGTTTATTTTTTTAATTTTCTACTGACATCGTGAGTTTCTGAGGCGTTTTTAAAATATCTTGCAAGAGGTACACTCAAACAGCGAGGTACGTCCTTTCTGGCAGACATCACCCAAATGAAGGGTTTGTCTTGTTAGAAAATAGATAGCCCAGAGTTTATTTTTTTAATTTTCTACTGACATCGTGAGTTTCTGAGGCGTTTTTAAAATATCTTGCAAGAGGTACACTCAAACAGCGAGGTACGTCCTTTCTGGCAGACATCACCTAAATGAAGGGGTGGTCTTGTTAGAAAACAGATAGCCCAAAGTCTTTTTTTTTCACTTTTCTACTCACATCGTCAGTTTGTGAGGCGCTTTTAGAATATCCCGCACGAGGTACACTCAAACAGCGAGGTATGTCCTTTCTAGCAGACATCACTCAAATGAAGGGGTTGTCTTGTTAGAAAATAGATAGACCAGAGTGTATTTTTCTTTTTTGTTCTCCTCACATCGTGAGTTTTTGAAGGCTCTTTTAAAATATCCCGCAAGAGATACACTCAAACAGCTAGGTACGTCCTTTCTGGAAGACTTCAACCATATGGAGGGGTTTTCTTGTTAGAAAATAGATAGCCCAGATTTTAATTTTTTAATTTTCTACTCACATCGTGAGTTGTTGAGGCGTTTTTAGAATATCCCGCAAGAGGTACACTCAAACAGCAAGGTACGTCCTTTCTGGAAGACTTCAACCATATGGAGGGGTTTTCTTGTTAGAAAATAGATAGCACAATGTTTGTTTTTTTTTACTTTTCTACACACATCGTGAGTTTTTGAGGCGATTTTAAAATATCCCGGAAGAGGTACACTCAAACAGCGAGGTACGTCCTTTCTGGCAGACTTCATCCAAATGGAGGCGTTGTGTTGTTAGAAAACAGATAGCCCAATGTTTATTTTTTTTACTTTTCTACTTTTATCGTGAGTTTTTGAGGCTTTTTTAGATTATCCCGCAAGAGGTACACTCAAACAGCAAGGTACGTCCTTTCTGGCAGACATCAACCAAATGGATGGGTTGTCTCGTTAAAAATTAGATAGCCCTGAGTTTATTCACTCACTTTTTTTCTCAAATCGTGAGTTTTTGAGGCGTTTATAAAAAATCCCACAAGAGGTACACTCAAAGTGTGAGGTAAGACCTTACTGGCAGACATCACCTAAATGGAGGGGTGGTCTTGTTAGAAAACAGATAGCCCAAAGTCTTTTTTTCACTTTTCTACTTACATCGCGAGGTTTTGAGGCGCTTTTAGAATATCCCGCACGAGGTACACTCAAACAGCGAGATATGTCCTTTCTGGCAGACATCACCCAAATGGAGAGGCTGTCTTGTTAGAAAATAGATAGACCAGAGTATATTTTTCTTACTTTTCTCCTCACATCGTGAGTTTTTGAAAGCTCTTTTAAAGTATCCCGGAAGAGGTACACTCAAACAGCGAGGTACGTCCTTTCTGGCAGACTTCATCCAAATGGAGGCGTTGTGTTGTTAGAAAACAGATAGCCCAATGTTTATTTTTTTTACTTTTCTACTTTTATCGTGAGTTTTTGAGGCTTTTTTAGATTATCCCGCAAGAGGTACACTCAAACAGCAAGGTACGTCCTTTCTGGCAGACATCAACCAAATGGATGGGTTGTCTCGTTAAAAATTAGATAGCCCTGAGTTTATTCATTCACTTTTTTACTCAAATCGTGAGTTTTTGAGGCGTTTATAAAAAATCCCACAAGAGGTACACTCAAAGTGTGAGGTAAGAACTTACTGGCAGACATCACCTAAATGGAGGGGTGGTCTTGTTAGAAAACAGATAGCCCAAAGTCTTTTTTTCACTTTTCTACTTACATCGCGAGGTTTTGAGGCGCTTTTAGAATATCCCGCACGAGGTACACTCAAACAGCGAGATATGTCCTTTCTGGCAGACATCACCCAAATGGAGAGGCTGTCTTGTTAGAAAATAGATAGACCAGAGTATATTTTTCTTACTTTTCTCCTCACATCGTGAGTTTTTGAAAGCTCTTTTAAAGTATCCCGCAAGAGGTACACTCAAACAGCAAGGTACTTCTTTTCAGGCAGACAACAACCAAAGAGAGGGGTTGTCTTCTTAAAAAATAGATAGCCCAGAGTTTATTTTTTACTTTTCTACTCACATCGTGAGTTTTTGAGGCGTTTTTAAATTATCTCGCAAGAGGTAAACTCAAACAGCGGGTTATGTCCTTTCTGGCAGACATCATCCAAACAGAGGGGTTGTCTTGTTAGAAAATAGACAGACCAGAGTTTATTTTTCTTTTTTTCTCCTGACTTCGTGAGTTTATGAAGGCTCTTTTAAAATATTCCTCAAGAGGTACACTCAAACAGCGAGGTACGTCCTTTCTGGGAGACATTACCCAAAGGGAGGGGTTTTATTGTTAGAAAAAGATAGCCCAGATTTTTTTTTGAATTTTCTACTCACATCGTGAGTTCTTGAGACATTTTTAAAATATCTCACAAGAGGTACACGCAAACAGCGAGGTACGTCCTTTCTGGCAGACATCATCCAAATGGGGGGTTGTCTTGTTAGAAAATAGATAGACCAGAGTATATTTTTCATTTGGTTCTCCTCACATCGTGAGTTTCTGAAGGCTCTTTTAAAATATCCCGCAAGAGATACACTCAAACAGCTAGGTACGTCCTTTCTGGAAGACTTCAACCATATGGAAGGGTTTTCTTGTTAGAAAACAGATAGCCCAGAGTTTAATTTTTTAATTTTCTACTCACATCGTGAGTTGTTGAGGCGTTTTTAGAATATCCCGCAAGAGGTACACTCAAACAGCAAGGTACGTCCTTTCTGGAAGACTTCAACCATATGGAGGGGTTTTCTTGTTAGAAAATAGATAGCACAATGTTTGTTTTTTTTTTACTTTTCTACTCACATCGTGAGTTTTTGAGGCGATTTTAAAATATCCCGGAAGAGGTACACTCAAACAGCGAGGTACGTCCTTTCTGGCAGACTTCATCCAAATGGAGGCGTTGTGTTGTTAGAAAACAGATAGCCCAATGTTTTTTTTTACTTTTCTACTCTTATCGTGAGTTTTTGAGGCTTTTTTAGATTATCCCGCAAGAGGTACACTCAAACAGCAAGGTACGTCCTTTCTGGCAGACATCAACCAAATGGATGGGTTGTCTTGTTAAAAATTAGATAGCCCTGAGTTTATTCATTCACTTTTTTACTCAAATCGTGAGTTTTTGAGGCGTTTATAAAAAATCCCACAAGAGGTACACTCAAAGTGTGAGGTAAGACCTTACTGGCAGACATCACCTAAATGGAGGGGTGGTCTTGTTAGAAAACAGATAGCCCAAAGTCTTTTTTCACTTTTCTACTTACATCGCGAGGTTTTGAGGCGCTTTTAGAATATCCCGCACGAGGTACACTCAAACAGCGAGATATGTCCTTTTTGGCAGACATCACCCAAATGGAGAGGCTGTCTTGTTAGAAAATAGATAGACCAGAGTTTATTTTTCTTACTTTTCTCCTCACATCGTGAGTTTTTGAAAGCTCTTTTAAAGTATCCCGCAAGAGGTACACTCAAACAGCAAGGTACTTCTTTTCAGGCAGACAACAACCAAAGAGAGGGGTTGTCTTCTTAAAAAATAGATAGCCCAGAGTTTATTTTTTACTTTTCTGCTCACATCGTGAGTTTTTGAGGCGTTTTTAAATTATCTCGCAAGAGGTAAACTCAAACAGCAGGTTATGTCCTTTCTGGCAGACATCACCCAAACAGAGGGGTTGTCTTGTTAGAAAATAGACAGACCAGAGTTTATTTTTCTTTTTTTCTCCTGACTTCGTGAGTTTATGAAGGCTCTTTTAAAATACTCCGCAAGAGGTACACTCAAACAGCGAGGTACGTCCTTTCTGGGAGACATTACCCAAAGGGAGGGGTTTTATTGTTAGAAAAAGATAGCCCAGATTTTTTTTTTGAATTTTCTACTCACATCGTGAGTTCTTGAGACATTTTTAAAATATCTCACAAGAGGTACACTCAAACAGCGAGGTACGTCCTTTCTGGCAGACATCATCCAAATGGGGGGTTGTCTTGTTAGAAAAAAGATAGCCCATAGTTTATTTTTTTTACTTTTCTACTCACATCGTGAGTTTTTGAGGCGTTTTTAGAATATCCCGCAAGAGATACACTCAAACAGCAAGGTACGTCCTTTCTGGCAGACTACAACCAAATGGAGGGGTTGTCTTGGTAGAAATAAGATAGCCCAGAAAATATTATTTTTTATTTTTCTACTCACATCGTGAGTTTTTGAGGCGTTTTAGAATATCCCGCAAGAGGTACACTCAAACAGCGAGGTACGTCCTTTCTGGTTGACATCACCCAAATGGAGGGTTTTTTTTGTTAGAAAAAAGATAGCCCTGAGTTCATTTTTTTACTCTTCTACTCACATCGTGAATTTTTGAGGCGTTTTTAGATTATCCCGCAAGAGGTACACTCAAACAGTGAGGTACGTCCTTTCTGGCAGACACCAACCAAAATGGAGGGGTTGTCTTGTTAGAAATTAGATAGCCCTGAGTTTATTCTTTCACTTTTTTACTCACATTGTGAGTTTATGAGGCGTTTTTGAGAAATCCCGCAAGAGGTACACTCAAAGAGTGAGGTAAGTCCTTACTGGCAGACATCACCTAAATGGAGGGGTGGTCTTGTTAGAAAACAGATAAACAAAATTCTTTTTTTCACTTTTTTACTCACATCGTGAGTTTTTGAGGCGTTTTTAGAATATCCAGCATGAGGTACACTCAAACAGCGAGGTACGTCCTTTCTGGTTGACATCACCCAAATGGAGGGGTTTTGTTGTTAGAAAAAAGATAGCCCTGAGTTCATTTTTTTACTCTTCTACTCACATCGTGAATTTTTGAGGCGTTTTTAGATTATCCCGCAAGAGGTACACTCAAACAGTGAGGTACGTCCTTTCTGGCAGACACCAACCAAAATGGAGGGGTTGTCTTGTTAGAAATTAGATAGCCCTGAGTTTATTCTTTCACTTTTTTACTCACATTGTGAGTTTATGAGGCGTTTTTGAGAAATCCCGCAAGAGGTACACTCAAAGAGTGAGGTAAGTCCTTACTGGCAGACATCACCTAAATGGAGGGGTGGTCTTGTTAGAAAACAGATAAACAAAATTCTTTTTTTCACTTTTCTACTCACATCGTGAGTTTTTGAGGCGTTTTTAGAATATCCAGCATGAGGTACACTCAAACAGCAAGGTACGTCCTTTCTGGCAGACTTCAAACAAATGGAGGGGTTGTCTTGGAAGAAAATAGATAGCCCAGAATTTATTATTTTTTATTTTTCTACTCACATCGTGAGTTTTTAAGGCGTTTTTAAAATATCCCGCAAGAGGTACACTCAAAGAGCAAGGTAAGTCCGTACTGGCAGACATCAACTAAATGATGGTGTAGTCTTGTTAGAATACAGATAGCCCAAAGTCTTTTTTTCACTTTTCTACTCACATCGTAAGTTTTTGAGGCGTTTTAGAATATCCCGCAAGAGGTACACTCAAACAGCGAGGTACGTCCTTTATGGCTGACATCACCCAAATGGGGAGGTTGTGTTTTTAGAAATAAGATAGCCCTGAGTTCATTTTTTTACTTTTCTACTCACATAGTGAATTTTTGAGGCGTTTTTATTTTATCCCGCAAGAGGTAAACTCAAACAGTGAGGTACGTCCTTTCTGGCAGACACCAACCAAAATGAAGGGGTTGTCTTGTTAGAAATTAGATAGCCCTGAGTTTATTCTTTCACTTTTTTACCCACATCGTGAGTTTATGAGGCGTTTTTAAGAAATCCCGCAAGAGGTACACTCAAAGAGTGAGGTAAGTCCTTACTGGCAGACATCACCTAAATGGAGGGGTGGTCTGGTTAGAAAACAGATAAACAAAAGTCTTTTTTTCACTTTTCTACGCACATCGTGAGGTTTTGAGGCTCTTTTAGAATATCCCGCGCGAGGTACACTCAAACAACGAGGTAATTCCATTCTGGCAGACATTAATCAAAGGGAGGGATTGTCTTGTTAGAAAATAGATAGCCCAGATTTTATTTTTCTTTTCTACTCACATCGTGAGTTTTTGAGGCGTTGTTAAAATATCTCGCAAGAGGTACACTCAAACAGCGAGGTACGTCCTTTCTGGCAGACATCATCCAAATGGGTGGTTGTCTTGTTTGAAAAAAGATAGCCCATAGTTTATTTTTTTTACTCTTCTACTCACATCGTGAGTTTTTGAGGCGTTTTTAGAATATCCCGCAAGATGTACACTCAAACAGCAAGGTACGTCCTTTCTGGCAGACTTCAACCAAATGGAGGGGTTGTCTTGTTAGAAATTAGATAGCCCTGAGTTTATTCTTTCACTTTTTTACCCACATCGTGAGTTTATGAGGCGTTTTTTAAGAAATCCCGCAAGAGGTACACTCAAAGAGTGAGGTAAGTCCTTACTGGCAGACATCACCTAAATGGAGGGGTGGTCTTGTTAGAAAACAGATAAACAAAAGTCTTTTTTTTCACTTTTCTACGCACATCGTGAGGTTTTGAGGCGCTTTTAGAATATCCCGCGCGAGGTACACTCAAACAACGAGGTAATTCCTTTCTGGCAGACATTAATCAAAGGGAGGGATTGTCTTGTTAGAAAATAGATAGCTCAGATTTTATTATTTTTTCTTTTCTACTCACATCGTGAGTTTTTGAGGCTTTGTTAAAATATCTCGCAAGAGGTACACTCAAACAGCGAGGTACGTCCTTTCTGGCAGACATCATCCAAATGGGGGGTTGTCTTGTTTGAAAAAAGATAGCCCATAGTTTATTTTTTTTACTCTTCTACTCACATCGTGAGTTTTTGAGGCGTTTTTAGAATATCCCGCAAGAGGTACACTCAAACAGCAAGGTACGTCCTTTCTGGCAGACTTCAACCAAATGGAGGGGTTGTCTTGTTAGAAATTAGATAGCCCTGAGTTTATTCTTTCACTTTTTTACCCACATCGTGAGTTTATGAGGCGTTTTTAAGAAATCCCGCAAGAGGTACACTCAAAGAGTGAGGTAAGTCCTTACTGGCAGACATCACCTAAATGGAGGGGTGGTCTTGTTAGAGAACAGATAAACAAAAGTCTTTTTTTTTCTCACTTTTCTACGCACATCGTGAGGTTTTGAGGCGCTTTTAGAATATCCCGCGCGAGGTACACTCAAACAACGAGGTAATTCCTTTCTGGCAGACATTAATCAAAGGGAGGGATTGTCTTGTTAGAAAATAGATAGCTCAGATTTTATTATTTTTTCTTTTCTACTCACATCGTGAATTTTTGAGGCGTTTTTAAAATATCTCGCAAGAGGTACACTCAAACATCGAGGTACGTCCTTTCTGGCAGACATCATCCAAATGGGGGGTTGTCTTGTTAGAAAAAAGATAGCCCATAATTATTATTTTTTTACTTTTCTACTCACATCGTGAGTTTTTGAGGCGTTTTTAGAATATACTGCAAGAGGTACACTCAAACAGAAAGGTACATCCTTTCTGGCAGACTTCAACCAAATGGAGGGGTTGTCTTGGTAGAAAATAGATAGCCCAGAATTTATTATTTTTCACTTTTCTTTTCACATCGTGAATTTTCAAGGCGTTTTTAAAATATCCCGCAAGAGGTACACTCAAAGAGCAAGGTTAGTCCGTACTGGCAGACATCAACTAATTGAAGGTGTAGTCTTGTTAGAAAACAGATAGCTCAAATTCTTTTTTTCACTTTTCTACTCACATCGTAAATTTTTGAGGCGTTTTTAGATTATCCCACAAGAGGTACTCTCAAACAGCGAGGTACGTCCTTTCTGGCAGACATCATCCAAATGGGTGGTTGTCTTGTTTGAAAAAAGATAGCCCATAGTTTATTTTTTTTACTTTTCTACTCACATCGTGAGTTTTTCAGGCGTTTTTAGAATATCCCGCAAGAGGTACACTCAAACAGCAAGGTACGTCCTTTCTGGCAGACTTCAACCAAATGGAGGGGTTGTCTTGTTAGAAATTAGATAGCCCTGAGTTTATTCTTTCACTTTTTTACCCACATCGTGAGTTTATGAGGCGTTTTTAAGAAATCCCGCAAGAGGTACACTCAAAGAGTGAGGTAAGTCCTTACTGGCAGACATCACCTAAATGGAGGGGTGGTCTTGTTAGAAAACAGATAAACAAAAGTCTTTTTTTTTCACTTTTCTACGCACATCTTGAGGTTTTGAGGCGCTTTTAGAATATCCCGCGCGAGGTACACTCAAACAACGAGGTAATTCCTTTCTGGCAGACATTAATCAAAGGGAGGGATTGTCTTGTTAGAAAACAGATAGCTCAGATTTTATTATTTTTTCTTTTCTACTCACATCGTGAATTTTTGAGGCGTTTTTAAAATATCTCGCAGGAGGTACACTCAAACAGCGAGGTACGTCCTTTCTGGCAGACATCATCCAAATGGGGGGTTGTCTTGTTAGAAAAAAGATAGCCCATAATTATTATTTTTTTACTTTTCTACTCACATCGTGAGTTTTTGAGGCGTTTTTAGAATATACCGCAAGAGGTACACTCAAACAGAAAGGTACATCCTTTCTGGCAGACTTCAACCAAATGGAGGGGTTGTCTTGGTAGAAAATAGATAGCCCAGAATTTATTATTTTTCACTTTTCTTTTCACATCGTGAATTTTCAAGGCGTTTTTAAAATATCCCGCAAGAGGTACACTCAAAGAGCAAGGTTAGTCCGTACTGGCAGACATCAACTAATTGAAGGTGTAGTCTTGTTAGAAAACAGATAGCTCAAATTCTTTTTTTCACTTTTCTACTCACATCGTAAATTTTTGAGGCGTTTTTAGATTATCCCGCAAGAGGTACACTCAAACAGTGAGGTACGTCCTTTCGGGCAGACACCAACCAAAATGGAGGGGTTGTCTTGTTAGAAATTAGATAGCCCTGAGTTTATTCTTTCACTTTTTTACTCACATCGTGAGTTTATGAGGCGTTTTTAAGAAATTCCGCAAGAGGTACACTCAAAGGGTGATGTAAGTCCTTACTGGCAGACATCACCTAAATGGAGGGGTGGTCTTGTTAGAGAACAGACAAACAAAAGTCTTTTTTTCACTTTTCTACTCACATCGTTAGGTTTTGAGGCGCTTTTAGAATACTCCGCGCGAGGTACGCTCAAACGACGAGGTAATTCCTTTCTGGCAGACATTAATCAAAGGGAGGGATTGTCTTGTTAGAAAATAGATAGCCCAGATTTTATTTTTTTTTCTTTTCTACTCACATCGTGAGTTTTTGAGGCGTTTTTAAAATATCTCGCAAGAGGTACACTCAAACAGCGAGGTACGTCCTTACTGGCAGACATCACCCAAATGGAGGGGTTGTTTTGTTAAAAAATGGCAAAAACTTTTTTACATTTTTACTCACATTGTGAGTTTTTGAGGCGTTTTTCGATTATCCCGCAAGAGGTACATTCAAACAGCGAGGTACGTCCTTTCTGTCAGACATCAACCAAATGGAGGTGTTGTCTTGATAGAAATTAGATAGCCCTGAGTTTATTCTTTTATTTTTCTACTCCCATCGTGAGTTTTTGAGGCGTTTTCAAGAAATCCCGCGAGAGGTACACTCAAAGAAAGAGGTACTTCCTTTCTCGCAGACATCACCCAAACGGAGGGGTTGTCCTGTTAAAAAATAGCCAAAATTTTTTTTCATTTCTACTGGCATCATGAGTTTTTGAGGCGATTTTAGAATATCCCGCAAGAGGTAAACTCAAACAGCAAGGTACGTCCTTTCTGGCACATATCAACCAAATGGAGGTGTTGTCTTATTAGAAATTTGATAGCCCTGAGTTTATTCTTTTATTTTTCTACTCCCTTCGTGAGTTTTTGAGGCGTTTTTAAGAAATCCCGCGAGAGGTACACTCAAAGAGTGAGGTACTTCCTTTCTCGCAGATATCACCCAAACGGAGGGGTTGTCCTGTTAAAAAATAGCCAAAATATTTTACATTTCTACTGGCATCGTGAATTTTTGAGGCGATTTTAGAATATCCCGTAAGAGGTAAACTCAAACAGCAAGGTACGTCCTTTCTGGCAGACATCACCCAATCGGAGGGGTTGTCCTGTTAAAAAATAGATAGCTCAGATTATATTTTTTCTTTTCTACTCACATCGTGAGTTTTTGAGGCGTTATTAAAATATCTCGCAAGAGGTACACTCAAACAGCGAGGTACGTCCTTTCTGGCAGACATCATCCAAATAGAGTGGTTGTCTTGTTAAAAAATGGCAAAAAATTTTTTACATTTCTACTCGCATCGTGAGTTTTTGAGGCGTTTTTAGATTATCCCGCAAGAGGTACACTCAAACAGCGAGGTACGTCCTTTCTGGCAGACATCAACCAAATGGAGGTGTTATCTTGTTAGAAATTTGATAGCCCTGAGTTTATTCTTTTATTTTTCTACTCCCATCGTGAGTTTTTGAGGCGTTTTTAAGAAATCCCGCGAGAGGTACACTCAAAGAGTGAGGTACTTCCTTTCTCGCAGACATCACCCAAACGGAGGGGTTGTCCTGTTAAAAAATAGCCAAAACTTTTTTACATTTCTACTGGCATCGTGTGTTTTTGAGGCGATTTTAGAATATCCCGCAAGAGGTAAACTCAAACAGCAAGGTACGTCCTTTCTGGCAGACATCACCCAAACGGAGGGGTTGTCCTGTTAAAAAATAGCCAACATTTTCTTACCTTTCTACTCACATCGTGAGTTTTTGAGGCGATTTTAGAATATCCCGCAAGAGGTACACTGAAAGAGTGAGGTAATTCCTTTCTGGCAGACATTATTCAAAGGGAGGTATTGTCTTGTTAGAAAATAAATAGCTCAGAGTTTGTTTTTTTTTTACTTTTCTACTCACATCGTGAGTTTTTGAGGCGTTTTTTTATAATATCTTGCAAGAGGTACACTCAAACAGTGAGGTACGTCCTTTCTGGCAGACATCACCCAAACGGAGGGGTTGTCCTGTTAAAAAATAGCCAAAATTTTTTTACATTTCTACTCACATGGTGAGTTTTTGAGGCGATTTTAGAATATCCCGCAAGAGGTACACTCAAACAGCGAGGTAAGTCCTTTCTGGCAGACATCAACCAAATGGAGGTGTTGTCTTGTCAGAAATTAGATAGCCCTGAATTTATTCTTTTATTTTTCTACTCCCATCGTGAGTTTTTGAGGCGTTTTTAAGAAATCCCGCGAGAGGTACACTCAAAGAGTGAGATATTTCGCAGACATCACCCAAAGGGGGGTTGTCTTGTTAGAAAATAGATAGCCCAGAGTTTGTTTTTTTTACTTTTCTACTCACATCGTGAGATTTTGAGGCGTTTTTATAATATCTCGCAAGAGGTACACTCAAACAGCGAGGTACGTCCTTTCTGGCAGACATCACCCAAACGGAGGGGTTGCCTGTTAAAAAATAGCCAATTTTTTTTTACATTTCTTCTCACATCGTGAGTTCTCGAGACGATTTTAGAAAATCCCGCAAGAGGTACACTCAAAAAGTGAGGTAATTCCTTTCTGGCAGACATTAATCAAAGGGAGGGATTGTCTTGTTAGAAATTAGATAGCCCAGATTTTAATTTTTTTTTCTTTTTTAGTCACATCGTGAGTTTTTGCGGCGTTTTTAAAATATCTCGCAAGAGGTACACTCAAACAGCGAGGTACGTCCTTTCTGGCAGACATCACCCAAATGGAGGGGTTGTCTTGTCAAAAAATGGCAAAAATTTTTTTACATTTCTACTCACATCGTGAGTTTTTGAGGCGTTTTTAGATCATCCCGCAAGAGGTACACTCAAACAGCGAGGTACGTCCTTTCTGGCAGACATCAACCAAATGGAGGTGTTGTCTTGTTAGAAATTAGATAGCCCTAGAGTTTATTCTTTTAATTTTCTACTCTCATCGTGAGTTTGTGAGGCGTTTTTAAGAAATCCTGCGAGAGGTACACTCAACGAGTGAGGTACTTCCTTTCTCGCAGACATCACCCAAAGGGGGGTTGTCTTGTTAGAAAATAGATAGCCCAGAGTTTGTTTTTTTTTTTACTTTTCTACTCACATCGTGAGTTCTTGAGGCGCTTTTAGAATACCCCGCACGAGGTACACTCAAACAGCGAGGTACGTCCTTTCTGGAAGACATCCCCAAATGGAGGGGTTGTGTTGTTAGAAAATAGATAGCCCAGAGTTTATTTTTTTACTTTTCTACTCACATCGTGAGTTCTTGAGGCGCTTTTAGAATATCCCGCACGAGGTACACTCAAACAGCGAGGTACGTCCTTTCTGGAAGACATCACCCAAATGGAGGGGTTGTATTGCTAGAAAGTAGATAGCCCAGATTTTTTTTTTACTTTTCTACTCACATCGTGAGTTTTTGAGGCGTTTTTAAGAAATCCCGCAAGAGTTACACTCAAAGAGTGAGGCAATTCCTCACTGGCAGACATCAATTAAATGGAGGGGTGGTCTTCTTAGAGAACAGATAACACAAAGTCTTTTTTTTCACTTTTCTACTCACATCGTGAGTTTTTGTGCCGCTGTTAGAATATCCCGCACGAGGTACACTATGACAGCGAGGTATGTCCTTTCTGGCAGACATCATCCAAATGGAGGGGTTGTGTTGTTAGAAAAAAAGAGCCCTGAGTTTTTTTTTTTCTTTTCTACTCACTTCGTGAGTTCTTCAGGCGCTTTTAGAATACCCCGCACGAGGTACACTCAAATAGCGAGGTACGTCCTTTCTGGAAGACTTCACCCAAATGTAGGGGTGGTCTTGTTAGAAAACAGATAGCCCAAAGTCTTTTTTCATTTTTCTACTCACATCGTGAGGTTTTGAGGCGCTTTTAGAATACCCCGCACAAGATACCCTCAAACAGCGAGGTACGTCCTTTCTGGAAGACATCAACCAAATGGAGTGGTTGTCTTGTTAGAAAATAGCCAACGTTTTTTTTTTACTTTCCTACTCACATCGTGAGTTTTTGAGGCGTTTTTAAGAAATCCCGCAAGAGTTACCTTAAAAGAGTGAGGCAAGTCCTCACTGGCAGACATCACTTAAATGGAGGGGTGGTCTAGTTAGAAAACAGATAGCCCAATGTCTTTTTTTTCACTTTTCTACTCACATCGTGAGTTTTTGAGGCGCTGTTAGAATATCCCGCACGAGGTACACTCAGACAGCGAGGTATGTCCTTTCTGGTAGACATCATCCAAATGGAGGGGTTGTGTTGGTAGAAAAAAGATAGCTCTGAGTTTATTTTTTTTACTTTTCTACTCACATCGTGAGTTCTTCAGGCGCTTTTACAAAACCCCGCACGAGGTACACTCAAACAGCGGGATACGTCCTTTCTGCGAGACATCACCTAAATGGAGGGGTGGTCTTAATAGAAAACAGATAGCCCAAAGTCTTTTTTCATTTTTCTACTCACATCGTGAGGTTTTGAGGCGCTTTTAGAATATCCCGCACAAGTTACACTCAAACAGCGAGCTACGTCCTTTCTGGAAGACATCACCCAAATGTAGGGGTTGTATTGTTAGAAAGTAGATAGCCCAGAGTTTATTTTTTTTTGCTTTTCTACTCACATCGTGAGTTCTTGAGGCGCTTTTAGAATACCCCGCACGAGGTACACTCAAACAGCGAGGTACGTCCTTTCTGGAAGACATCAACCAAATGGAGTGGTTGTCTTGTTAGAAAATAGCCAACGTTTTTTTTTACTTTTCTACTCACATCGTGGGTTTTTGAGGCGTTTTTAAGAAATCCCGCAAGAGTTACACTCAAAGAGTGAGGCAAGTCCTCACTGGCAGACATCACTTAAAAGGAGGGGTGGTCTCGTTAGAAAACAGATAGCCCAAAGTCACTTTTCACTTTTCTACTCACATCGTGAGTTTTTGAGCCGCTGTTAGAATATCCCGCACGAGGTACACTTAGACAGCGAGGTATATCCTTTCTGGCAGACATCATCCAAATGGAGGGGTTGTGTTGTTAGAAAAAAAGATAGCCCTGAGTTTATTTTTTTACTTTTCTACTCACATCGTGAGTTCTTGAGGCGCTTTTAGAATACCCCGCACGAGGTACACTCAAACAGCGAGGTACGTCCTTTCTGGAAGACATCACCAAATGGAGGGGTTGTGTTGTTAGAAAATAGATAGCCCAGAGTTTAATTTTTTACTTTACTACTCACATCGTGAGTTTTTGAGGCGTTTTTAAGAAATCCCGCAAGAGGTACACTCAAAGAGTGAGGTAAGTTCTTACTGGCAGACATCAACTAAATGGAGGGCGGTCTTGTTAGAAAACAGATAGCCTAAAGTCTTTTTTTCACTTTTCTACTAACATCGTGAATTTTTGAGCCGCTGTTAGAATATCCCGCACAAGGTACACTCAGACAGCGAGGTATATCCTTTCTGGCGGACATCACCCAAGTGGAGGGGTTGTGTTGTTAGAAAATAGATAGCCCAGAGTTTATTTTTTTACTTTTCTACTCACATCGTGAGTTTTTGAGGCGCTTTTAGAATATCCCGCACGAGGTACACTCAAACAGCGAGGTATGTCCTTTCTGGCGGACATCACCCAAATGGAGGGGTTGTGATGTTAGAAAATAGATAGCCCAGAGTTTATTTTTTTACTTTTCTACTCACATCGTGAGTTTTTGAGGCATTTTTAAGAAATCCCGCAAGAGGAACACTCAAAGAGTGAGGTAAGTCCTTACTGGCAGACATCACCTAAATGGAGGGTGGTCTTGTTAGAAAAAAGGTAGCCCAAAGTCTTTTTTTCACTTTTCTACACATATGGTTAGTTTTTGAGGCGCTTTTAGAATATCCCGCACGAGATACACTCAAACAGCGAGGTATGTCCTTTCTGGCGGACATCACCCAAATGGAGGTGTTTCTTGTTAGAAAACAGATAGCCCAAAGTCTTTTTTTTCAATTTTCTAGTCACATCGTGAGTTTTTGAGGCGCTTCTAGAATATCCCGAACGAGGTACACTCAAACAGCGAGGTATGTCCTTTCTGGCGGACATCACCCAAATGGAGGGGTTGTGTTGCTAGAAAATAGATAGCCCAGAGTTTATTTTCTTACCTTTCTACTCACATCGTGGTTTTTTGAGGCGCTTTTAAAATTGCCCACAAGAGGTAAACTCAAACAGCGAGGTAAGTTATTTCTGGCAGACATCACCCAAATCGAGGGGTTGACTTGTTAGAAAAAAAGATAGCCCAGTGTTTTTGTTCACTTTTCCACTCACATCGTGAGGTTTTGAGGCTCTCTTAAGAAATCCCGCAAGAGTTACACTCAAAGAGTGAGGTAAGTCCTTACTGGCAGACATGACCTTAATGGAGGTGTGGTCTCGTTAAAAAACAGATAGCCCAAAGTCTTTTTCTTTCACTTTTCTACTCACATCGTGAGTTTTTGAGCCGCTGTTGGAATATCCCGCACAACCTACACTCAGACAGCGTGGTATGTCTTTTCTGGCAGACATCATCCAAATGGAGGGGTTGTGTTGTTAGAAAATAGATAGCCCAGAGTTTATTTTTTTACTTTTCTACTCACATCGTGAGTTCTTCAGGCGCTTTTAGAATACCCCGCACGAGGTACACTCAAACAGCGAGGTGCGTCCTTTCTGGAAGACATCACCCAAATGGAGGGTTTGTGTTGTTAGAAAATAGATAGCCCAGAGTTAATTTTTTTTTTACTTTTCTAATCAGATCGTGAGTTTTTGAGGCGTTTTTAAGAAATCCCGCAAGAGGTACACTCAAAGAGTGAGGTAATTCCTTACTGACAGACATCACCTAAATGGAGGGTGGTCTTGTTAGAAAAAAGGTAGCCCAAAGTCTTTTTTTCACTTTTCTACACATATGGTTAGTTTTTGAGGCGCTTTTAGAATATCCCGCACGAGATACACTCAAACAGCGAGGTATGTCCTTTCTGGCGGACATCACCCAAATGGAGGTGTTTCTTGTTTGAAAACAGATAGCCCAAAGTCTTTTTTTTCAATTTTCTAGTCACATCGTGAGTTTTTGAGGCGCTTCTAGAATATCCCGAACGAGGTACACTCAAACAGCGAGGTATGTCCTTTCTGGCGGACATCACCCAAATGGAGGGGTTGTGTTGCTAGAAAATAGATAGCCCAGAGTTTATTTTCTTACCTTTCTACTCACATCGTGGTTTTTTGAGGCGCTTTTAAAATTGCCCACAAGAGGTAAACTCAAACAGCGAGGTAAGTTATTTCTGGCAGACATCACCCAAATCGAGGGGTTGACTTGTTAGAAAAAAAGATAGCCCAGTGTTTTTGTTCACTTTTCCACTCACATCGTGAGGTTTTGAGGCTCTCTTAAGAAATCCCGCAAGAGTTACACTCAAAGAGTGAGGTAAGTCCTTACTGGCAGACATGACCTTAATGGAGGTGTGGTCTCGTTAAAAAACAGATAGCCCAAAGTCTTTTTCTTTCACTTTTCTACTCACATCGTGAGTTTTTGAGCCGCTGTTGGAATATCCCGCACAACCTACACTCAGACAGCGTGGTATGTCTTTTCTGGCAGACATCATCCAAATGGAGGGGTTGTGTTGTTAGAAAATAGATAGCCCAGAGTTTATTTTTTTACTTTTCTACTCACATCGTGAGTTCTTCAGGCGCTTTTAGAATACCCCGCACGAGGTACACTCAAACAGCGAGGTGCGTCCTTTCTGGAAGACATCACCCAAATGGAGGGTTTGTGTTGTTAGAAAATAGATAGCCCAGAGTTAATTTTTTTTTACTTTTCTAATCAGATCATGAGTTTTTGAGGCGTTTTTAAGAAATCCCGCAAGAGGTACACTCAAAGAGTGAGGTAATTCCTTACTGACAGACATCGCCTAAATGGAGGGTGGTCTTGTTAGAAAACAGATAGCCCAAAGTCTTTTTTTCACTTTTCTACTTATATGGTGAGTTTTTGAGGCGCTTTTAGAATATCCCGCACGAGGTACACTCAAACAGCGAGGTATGTCCTTTCTGGCGGACATCACCCAAATGGAGGGGTTGTGTTGTTAAAAAATAGATAGCCCAGAGTTTATTTTTTTACTTTTCTACTCACATCGTGAGTTTTTGAGGCGTTTTTAAGAAATCCCGCAAGAGGTACACTCAAACAGCGAGTTACGTCCCTTCTGGCAGACTTCACCCAAATGGAGGGATTTCTTGTTAGAAAACAGATAGCCCAAAGTCTTTTTTTCACTTTTCTAGTCACATCGTGAGGTTTTGAGGCGCTTTTAGAATATCCCGCACGGGGTACACTCAAACAGCAAGGTATGTCCTTTCTGGCGGACATCACCCAAATGGAGGGGTTGTGTTGTTAGAAAATAGATAGCCCAGAGTTTAGTTTCTTACCTTTCTACTCACATCGTGAGTTTTTGAGGCGCTTTTAAATTATCCCGCAAGAGGTACACTCAAACAGCGAGGTAAGTCCTTTCTGACAGACATCACCCAAATGGAGGATTTGTCTTGTTAGAAAATAGATAGCCCAGTGTTTTTGTTCACTTTTCTTCTCACATCGTGAGTTTTTGAGGCGATCTTAAGAAATCCCGCAAGAGGTACACTCAAAGAGCGAGGTAAGTCCTTACTGGCAGACATCACCTAAATGGGGGTGTTTTCTTGTTAGAAAACAGATAGCCCAGTTGTCTTTTTATTTCACTTTTCTACTCACATCGTGAGTTTTTGAGGCGCTTTTAGAATATCCCGCAGGAGGTACACTCAAAGAGCGAGGTATGTCCTTTCTGGCAGACATCACCCAAATGGAGGGGTTGTGTTGTTAGAAAGTAGATAGGAAAAAGTCTTTTTTTCACTTTTCTACTCACAAACAGCGAGGTGTGTCTTTTCTGGCAGACATCACCCAAATTTAGGGGTTGTGTTGTCAGAAAATAGATAAACCAGAGTTTATTTTTTTACCTTTCTACTCACATCGTGAGTTTTTGAGGCGTTTTTTGATTATCCCGCAAGAGGTACACTCAAACAGCGAGGTACGTCCTTTCTAGCAGACATCACCCAAATGGAGGGGTTGTCTTGTTAGAAAAAAGATAGGCCAGAGTTTAATTTTTTTTTTATTTTTCTACTCACATCGTGAGTTTTGGAGGCATTTTTAAAATATCTAGCAAGAGGTACACTCAAACTGCGAGGTACGTCTTTTCTGGCAGACATCAACTAAATGGAGGGGTTGTCTTGTTAGAAAATAGATAGCCCAGTGTTTTTGTTCACTTTTCTACTCACATCGTGAGTTTTTAGGCGTTCTTAAGAAATCCCCCAAGAGGTACACTCAAAGAGTGAGGTAAGTCCTTACTGGCAGACATCACCTAAATGGGGGTGTGGTCTTGTTAGAAAACAGATAGCCCGGTCGTCTTCTTATTTCACTTTTCTACTCACATTGTGAGTTTTTGAGGCGCTTTTAGAATATCCCGCACGAGGTACAATCAAACAGCGAGGTATGTCCTTTCTGGCAGACATCGCCCAAATGGAGGGGTTGTGTTGTTAGAAAATAAATAGGCCAAAGTCTTTTTTCACTTTTCTACTCACATCGTGAGTTTTTGAGGCGCTTTTAGAATATCCCCCCGAGGTACACTCAAACAGCGAGGTACATCCTTTCTGGCAGACATCACCCAAAATATGGGGTTGTGTTGTCAGAAAACAGATAAACCAGAGTTTACTTTTTTACCTTTCTACTCACATCGTGTGTTTTTGAGGCGTTTTCAAGAAATCCCGCAAGAGGTACACTCAAAGAGTGAGGTAAGTCCTTACTGTTAGACATCACCTAAATGGAGGGTTGGTCTTGTTAGAAAACAGATAGCCCAAAGTCTTTTTTTTCATTTTTCTACTCACATCGTGAGTTTTTGAGGCGCTTTTGGAATATTCCGGACGAGGGACACTCAAACAGCGAGGTGTGTCTTTTCTGGCAGACATCACCCAAATTTAGGGGTTGTGTTGTCAGAAAATAGATAAACCAGAGTTTATTTTTTTACCTTTCTACTCACATCGTGAGTTTTTGAGGCGTTTTAGATTATCCCGCAAGAGGTACACTCAAACAGCGAGGTACGTCTTTTCTGGCAGACATCAACCAAATGGAGGGGTTGTCTTGTTAGAAATTAGATAGCCTGAGTTTATTCTTTAACTTTTCTACTCACATCGTGAGTTTTTGAGGCGTTTTAAAAATATCTCGCAAGAGGTACACTCAAACAGCGAGGTACGTCCTTTCTAGCAGACATCACCCAAATGGAGGGGTTGTCTTGTTAGAAAAAAGATAGGCCAGAGTTTAATTTTTTTTTTATTTTTCTACTCACATCGTGAGTTTTGGAGGCGTTTTTAAAATATCTAGCAAGAGGTACACTCAAACTGCGAGGTACGTCTTTTCTGGCAGACATCAACTAAATGGAGGGGTTGTCTTGTTAGAAATTAGATAGCCCTGAGTTTATTCTTTTACTTTTCTACTCACATCGTGAGTTTTTGAGGCGCTATTAAAATATCCCGCAAGAGGTACACTCAAACAGCGAGGTAAGTCCTTTCTGGCAGACGTCACCCAAATGGAGGGGTTGTCTTGTTAGAAAATAGCCGAAGTTTTTTTTCGTCTCTACTCACATCGTGAGTTTTTGAGGCGTTCTTAAGAAATCCCGCAAGAGGTTCACTCAAAGAGTGAGGTACGTCCTTTCTGGCAGACATCACCCAAATGGAGGGGTTGTCTTGTTAGAAAATAGATAGCCCAGAGTTTATTTTTTTTACTTTTCTACTCACATCGTGAGTTTTTAAGGCGTTTTTGAAATATCCCGCACGAGATACACTCAAACAGAGAGGTATGTCCTTTCTGGCGGACATTACCCAAATGGAGGGGCTGTGTTGTTAGAAAATAGATAGCCCAGTGTTTTTGTTGACTTTTCTACTCACATCGTGAGTTTTTGAGGCGTTCTTAAGAAATCCCGCCAGAGGTTCACTCAAAGAGTGAGGTACGTCCTTTCTGGCAGACATCACCCAAATGGAGGGGTTGTCTTGTTAGAAAATAGATAGGCCAGAGTTTATTTTTTTTTACTTTTCTACTCACATCGTGAGTTTTGGAGGCGTTTTCATAATTTCTCGCAAGAAGTACACTCAAACAGCAAGGTACGTCTTTTTTGGCAGACATCAACCAAATGGAGGGGTTGTCCTGTTTGAAATTAAATAGGCCAGAGTTTATTTTTTTTACTTTTCTACTCACATCGTGAGTTTTGGAGGCGTTTTTAAAATATCTCGCAAGAGGTACTCTCAAACAGCGATTTACGTCTTTTCTGGCAGACATCAACCAAATGGAGGGGTTGTCTTGTTAGAAATTAGAGAGCCCTAAGTTTATTCTTTTAGTTTTCTTCTCACATCGTGAGTTTTTGAGGCGCTTTTAAAATATGCCGAAAGAGGTACACTCAAACAGCGAGGTAAGTCCTTCCTGGCAGACATCATCACCCAAATGGAGGTGTGGTCTTGTTAGAAAACAGATAGCCCAGTCGTCTTTTTATTTCACTTTTCTACTCACATCGTGAGTTTTTGAGGCGCTTTTAGAATATCCCGCACGAGGTACACTCAAACAGTGAAGTATGTCCTTTCTGGCGGACATCACCCAAATGGAGGGGTTGTGTTGTTAGAAAATATATAGCCCATAGTTTACTTTTTTACCTTTCTACTCACATCGTGAGTTTTTGAGGCGTTTTCATGAAATCCCGCAAGAGGTACACTCAAAGAGTGAGGTAAATCCTTACTGTTAGACATCACCTAAATGGAGGGGTGGTATTGTTAGAAAACAGATAGCCCAAAGTCTTTTTTTTCATTTTTCTACTCACATCGTGAGTTTTTGAGGCGCTTTTAGATTATTCCGCACAAGGGACACTCAAACAGCGAGTTGTGTCTTTTCTGGCAGACATCGCCCACATTTAGGGCTTGTGTTGTCAGAAAATAGATAAACCAGAGTTTATTTTTTTACCTTTCTACTCACATCGTGAGTTTTTGAGGCGTTTTTAGATTATCCCGCAAGAGGTACACACAAACAGCGAGGTGCGTCTTTTCTGGCAGATATCAACCAAGTGGAGGGGCTGTCTTGTTAGAAATTAGATAGCCCTGAGTTTATTCTTTTACTTTTCTACTCACATCGTGAGTTTTTGAGGCGTTTTAAAAGTATGTCGCAAGAGGTACACTCAAACAGCGAGGTACGTCCTTTCTGGCAGACATCACCCAAATGGAGGGGTTGTCTCGTTAGAAATTAGATAGCCCTGAGTTTATTCTTTTACTTTTCTACTCACATCGTGAGTTTTGGAGGCGTTTTTAAAAAATCTAGCAACAGGTACACTCAAACAGCGAGGTACGTCTTTTCTGGCAGACATCAACCAAATGGAGGGGTTGTTTTTTTAGAAATTAGATAGCCCTGAGTTTATTCTTTTACTTTTCTACTCACGTGGTGAGTTTTTGAGGCGCTTTTAAAATATCCCGCAAGAGGTACACTCAAACAGCGAGGTAAGTCCTTTCTGGCAGACATCACCCAAATGGAGGGGTTGTCTTGTTAGAAAATAGCCAAAGTTTTTTTTTCGTCTCTACTCACATCGTGAGTTTTTGAGGCGATTTCAGAATGTCCCGCAAGAGGTACACTCAAACGGCGAGGTACGTCCATTCTGACAGACTTCACACAAATGGAGGGGTTTTCTTGTTAGAAAATAGATAGCCCAGTGTTTTTGTTGACTTTTCTACTCACATCGTGAGTTTTTGAGGCGTTCCTAAGAAATCCCGCAAGAGGTACACTCAAAGAGTGAGGTACATCCTTTCTGGCAGACATCACCCAATTGGAGGGGTTGTCTTGTTAGAAAATAGATAGGCCAGAGTTTATTTTTTTTTAATTTTCGACTCACATCGTGAGTTTTGGAGGCGTTTTTAAAATATCTCGCAAGAAATACACTCAGACAGCGAGGTACGTCTTTTCTGGCAGACATCAACCAAATAGAGGGGTTGTCCTGTTAGAAATTAGATAGGCCAGAGTTTATTTTTTTTACTTTTCTACTCACATCGTGAGTTTTGGAGGCGTTTTAAAATATCTCGCAAGAGGTACACTCAAACAGCGAGATAAGTCCTTTCTGGCAGACATCACCCAAATGGAGGTGTGGTCTTGTTAGAAAACAGATAGCCCACTCGTCTTTTTTTCACTTTTCTACTCACATCGTGAGTTTTTGAGGCGCTTTTAGAATAACGAATATCCCGCACGAGGCACACTCAAACAGTGAAGTATGTTCTTTCTGGCAGACATCACCCAAATGGAGGGGTTGTGTTGTTAGAAAATAGATAGCCCAAAGTCTTTTTTTCAATCTTCTACTCACATCGTGAGTTTTTGAGGCGCTTTTAGAATATCGAATATCCTCCACGAGGTACACTCAAACAGCGAGGTACATCATTTCTGGCAGACATCACCCAAAGTTAGGGGTTCTGATGTCAGAAAATAGATAAACCAGAGTTAATTTTTTTACCTTTCTACTCACATCGTCAGTTTTTGAGGCGTTTTCAAGAAGTCCCGCAATAGGTATACTCAAAGAGTGAGATAAGTCCTTACTGTTAGACATCACCTAAATGGAGGGGTGGTCTTGTTAGAAAACAGATAGCCCAAAGAATTTTTTCACTTTACTACTCACATCGTGAGTTTTTGAGGCGCTTTTAGAATATTCCACACGAGGGACACTGAAACAGCGAGGTATGTCCTTTCTGGCAGAAATCACCCAATTTTAGGGGTTTTGTTGTCAGAAAATAGATAAACCAGAGTTTTTTTTTACTTTTCTATTCACATCGTGAGTTTTTGAGGCGCTTTTAGAATATCCCGCACGAGGTACACTCAAACAGTGACGTATGTTCTTTCTGGCAGACATCACCCAAATGGAGGGGTTGTGTTGTTAGAAAATAGACAGGCCAAAGTCTTTTTTTTCACTCTTCTACTCACATCGTGAGTTTTTGAGGCGCTTTTAGAATATCCTCCACGAGATACACTCAAACAGCGAGGTACATCCTTTCTGGCAGACATCACCCAAAGTTAGGGGTTGTGTTGTCAGAAAATAGATAAACCAGAGTTTATTTTTTTACCTTTCTACTCACATCGTGAGTTTTTGAGGCGTTTTCAAGAAGTCCTGCAAGAGGTACACTCAAAGAGTGAGATAAGTCCTTACTGTTAGACATCACCTAAATGGAGGGTTGGTCTTTTTAGAAAACAGAGAGCCCAAAGTATTTTTTCACTTTTCTACTCACATCGTGAGTTTTTGAGGCGCTTTTAGATTACCCCGCAAGTGGTAAACTCAAACAGCAAGTACGTCTTTTCTGGCAGACATCAACCAAATGGAGGATTGTCCTTTAGAAATTAGATAGCCCTGAGTTTTTTCTTTTACTTTTCTACTCACATCGTGAGTTTTTGAGGCGCTTTTAGAAAATCCCGCACGAGGTAGACTCAAACAGTGAAGTATGTTCTTTCTGGCAGACATCACCCAGATGGAGGGTTTGTGTTGTTAGAAAATAGATAGGCCAAAGTCTTTTTTCACTTTACTACTCACATCGTGAGTTTTTGAGGCGCTTTTAGAATATTCCACACGAGGGACACTGAAACAGCGAGGGATGTCCTTTCTGGCAGACATCACCCAAAGTTAGGGGTTGTGATGTCAGAAAATAGATAAACCAGAGTTTTTTTTTACCTTTCTACTCACATCGTGAGTTTTTTAGGCGCTTTTAGATTATCCCGCAAGTGGTACACTCAAACAGCAAGTACGTCTTTTCTGGCAGACATCAACCAAATGGAGGATTGTCTTGTTAGAAATTAGATAGCCCTGAGTTTTTTCTTTTACTTTTCTACTCACATCGTGAGTTTTTGAGGCGCTTTTAGAATATCCCGCACGAGGTACACTCAAACAGTGACGTATGTTCTTTCTGGCAGACATCACCCAAATGGAGGGGTTGTGTTGTTAGAAAATAGACAGGCCAAAGTCTTTTTTTTCACTCTTCTACTCACATCGTGAGTTTTTGAGGCGCTTTTAGAATATCCTCCACGAGGTACACTCAGACAGCGAGGTACATCCTTTCTGGCAGACATCACCCAAAGTTAGGGGTTGTGATGTCAGAAAATAGATAAACCAGAGTTTTTTTTTACCTTTCTACTCACATCGTGAGTTTTTTAGGCGCTTTTAGATTATCCCGCAAGTGGTACACTCAAACAGCAAGTACGTCTTTTCTGGCAGACATCAACCAAATGGAGGATTGTCTTGTTAGAATTTAGATAGCCCTGAGTTTTTTCTTTTACTTTTCTACTCACATCGTGAGTTTTTGAGGCGCTTTTAGAATATCCCGCACGAGGTACACTCAAACAGTGACGTATGTTCTTTCTGGCAGACATCACCCAAATGGAGGGGTTGTGTTGTTAGAAAATAGACAGGCCAAAGTCTTTTTTTTCACTCTTCTACTCACATCGTGAGTTTTTGAGGCGCTTTTAGAATATCCTCCACGAGGTACACTCAGACAGCGAGGTACATCCTTTCTGGCAGACATCACCCAAAGTTAGGGGTTGTGTTGTCAGAAAATAGATAAACCAGAGTTTATTTTTTTACCTTTCTACTCACATCGTGAGTTTTTTAGGCGTTTTTAGATTATCCCGCAAGTGGTACACTCAAACAGCAAGTACGTCTTTTCTGGCAGACATCAACCAAATGGAGGATTGTCTTGTTAGAAATTAGATAGCCCTGAGTTTTTTCTTTTACTTTTCTACTCACATCGTGAGTTTTTGAGGCGCTTTTAGAATATCCCGCACGAGGTACACTCAAACAGTGACGTATGTTCTTTCTGGCAGACATCACCCAAATGGAGGGGTTGTGTTGTTAGAAAATAGACAGGCCAAAGTCTTTTTTTTCACTCTTCTACTCACATCGTGAGTTTTTGAGGCGCTTTTAGAATATCCTCCACGAGGTACACTCAAACAGCGAGGTACATCTTTTCTGGCAGACATCACCCAAAGTTAGGGGTTGTGTTGTCAGAAAATAGATAAACCAGAGTTTATTTTTTTTACCTTTCTACTCACATCGTGAGTTTTTGAGGCGTTTTCAAGAAGTCCTGCAAGAGGTACACTCAAAGAGTGAGATAAGTCCTTACTGTTAGACATCACCTAAATGGAGGGTTGGTCTTTTTAGAAAACAGAGAGCCCAAAGTATTTTTTCACTTTTCTACTCACATCGTGAGTTTTTGAGGCGCTTTTAGAGCATTCCGCACGAGGGATACTGAAACAGCGAGGTATGTCCTTTTTGGCAGAAATCACCCAATTTTAGGGGTTTTGTTGTCAGAAAATAGATAAACCAGAGTTTTTTTTAACTTTCTACTCACATCGTGAGTTTTTGAGGCGCTTTTAGATTATCCCGCAAGTGGTACACTCAAACAGCAAGTACGTTTTTTCTGGCAGACATCAACCAAATGGAGGATTGTCTTGTTAGAAATTAGAAAGCCCTGAGTTTTTCTTTTACTTTTCTACTCACATCGTGAGTTTTTGAGGCGCTTTTAGAAAATCCCGCACGAGGTAGACTCAAACAGTGAAGTATGTTCTTTCTGGCAGACATCACCCAAATGGAGGGTTTGTGTTGTTAGAAAATAGATAGGCCAAAGTCTTTTTTTTCACTCTTCTACTCACATCGTGAGTTTTTGAGGCGCTTTTAGAATATCCTCCACGAGGTACACTCAAACAGCGAGGTACATCCTTTCTGGCAGACATCACCCAAAGTTAGGGGTTGTGTTGTCAGAAAATAGATAAACCAGAGTTTATCCTTTCTACTCACATCGTGAATTTTTGAGGCATTTTCAAGAAATCCCGCAAGAGGTACACTCAAAGAGTGAGATAAGTCCTTATTGTTAGACATCACCTAAATGGAGGGGCGGTCTTGTTAGAAAACAGATAGCCCAAAGTATTTTTTCACTTTTTTACTCACATGGTGAGTTTTTGAGGCGCTTTTAGAATATTCCGCACGAGGGACACTGAAACAGCGAGGTATGTCCTTTCTGGCAGAAATCACCCAATTTTAGGGGTTGTGTTGTCAGAAAATAGATAAACCAGAGTTTTCTTTTTTTACCTTTCTACTCACATCGTGAGTTTTTGAGGCGCTTTTAGATTATCCCGCAAGTGGTACACTCAAACAGCAAGTACGTCTTTTCTGGCAGACATCAACCAAATGGAGGATTGTCTTGTTAGAAATTAGATAGCCCTGAGTTTTTTCTTTTACTTTTCTACTCACATCGTGAGTTTTTGAGGCGTTTTTAAAATATCTCGCAAGAGGTACACTCAAACAGCGAGGTACGTCCTTTCTGGCAGACATCACCCAAATGGAGGGATTGTCTTGTTAGAAAATAGCCGAAGTTTTTTTTCGTTTCTAATCACATCGTGAGTTTTTGAGGCGATTCTAGAATATCCTGGAAAAGGTACACTCAAACGGCGAGGTACGTCCTTTCAGTCAGACTTCACCCAAATGGAGGGGTTTTTTTTGTTAGAAAATCGATAGCCCAATGTTTATTTTATTACTTTTCTACTCACATCGTGAGTTTTTGACGCGTTTTTAAGAAATCCCGCAAGGGGTACACTCAAAAAGTGAGTAAGAACTTAATGGCAGTCATCACCTAAATGGAGGGTGGTCTTGTTAGAAAACAAATAGGCTAAAGTCTTTTTTTCACTTTTTTACTCTCATCGTGAGTTTTTGAGGCGCTTTTAGAATATTCCGCAAGAGATACACTCAAACAGCGAGGTACGTCCTTTCTGGCAGACATCACCCAAATTGAGGGGTTGTCTTGTTTGAAAATAGCCAAATTTTTTTGTCGTTTTTAACCACATCGTGAGTTTTTGGGGCGATTTTAGAATAACCCGCGATAGGTACACTCAAACAGCAAGGTACGTCCTTTCTGGCAGACTTCATCCAAATGGAGGGGTTGTCTTGTTAGTAAATAGCCAAATTTTTTTGTCGTTTTTAACCACATCGTGAGTTTTTGGGGCGATTTTAGAATAACCCGCGATAGGTACACTCAAACAGCAAGGTACGTCCTTTCTGGCAGACATCACCCCAATGGAGGTGTTGTCTTGTTTGAAAATAGCCAAATTTTTTTGTCGTTTTTAACCACATCGTGAGTTTTTGGGGCGATTTTAGAATAACCCGCGATAGGTACACTCAAACAGCAAGGTACGTCCTTTCTGGCAGACTTCATCCAAATGGAGGGGTTGTCTTGTTAGTAAATAGATAGCCCACAGTTTATTTTTTTACTTTTCTACTCCCATCGTGAGTTTTTGAGGCGTTCTTAAGAAATCCCGCAAGAGGTACACTCAAAGAGTGAGTAAGTCCTTACTGGCAGACATCACCTAAATTGAGGGTGGTCTTGTTAGAAAACAGATAGGCCAAGGTCTTTTTTTCACTTTTCTACTCTCATCGTGAGTTTTTGAGGCGCTTTGAGAATATTTCGCACGAGGTACACTCAAATAGCGAGGTATGTCCTTTTTGGCAGACATCACCCAAATTGAGGGGTTGTCTTGTTAGAAAATAGCCAATTTTTTTTCGTTTCTAATCACATCGTGAGTTTTTGGGGCGATTTTAGAATAACCCGCGATAGGTACACTCAAACAGCAAGGTACGTCCTTTCTGGCAGACTTTATCCAAATGGAGGGGTTGTCTTGTTAGTAAATAGATAGCCAAGAGTTTATTTTTTTACTTTTCTACTCCCATCGTGAGTTTTTGAGGCGTTCTTAAAAAATCCCGCAAGAGGTACACTCAAAGAGTGAGCAAGTCCTTACTGGCAGACATCACCTAAATTGAGGGTGGTCTTGTTAGAAAACAGATAGACCAAGGTCTTTTTTTCACTTTTCTACTCTCATCGTGAGTTTTTCAGGCGCTTTGAGAATATTTCGCACGAGGTACACTCAAACAGCGAGGTATGTCCTTTTTGGCAGACATCAACCAAATGGAAGGGTTGTGTTGTTAGAAAATAGATAGCCCAGAGTTTATTTTTTTACCTTTCTACTCACATCGTGAGTTTTGGAGGAGGAGGAGTTGGATTATCCCGCAAGAGAAACACTCAAACAGCGAGGTACGCCCTTTCTGGTAGACATCAACCAAACGGAGGGGTTGTCTTGTTAGAAATTAGATAGCCCTGAGTTTATTTTTTTACTTTTCTACTCACATCGTGAGTTTTTGAGGCGTTTTTAAGTTTTAAAATTTCTCGCAAGTGGTACACTCAAACAGCGAGGTACGTCCTTTCTGACAGACATCATCCAAATGGAGGGGTTGTCTTGTTAGTAAATAGATAGCCCAGAGTTTATTTTTTTTACTTTTCTACTCACATCGTTGGTTTTCGAGGCGTTCTTAAGAAATCCCGCAAGATGTACACTCAAAAAGTGAGTACGTCCTTACTGGCAGACATCACCTAAATGGAGGTTTGTCTTGTTAGAAAACAAATAGGCTAAAGTCTTTTTTTCACTTTTTTACTCTCATCGTGAGTTTTTGAGGCGCTTTTAGAATATTCCGCAAGAGATACACTCAAACAGCGAGGTACGTCCTTTCTGGCAGACATCACCCAAATTGAGGGGTTGTCTTGTTTGAAAATAGCCAAATTTTTTTGTCGTTTTTAACCACATCGTGAGTTTTTGGGGCGATTTTAGAATAACCCGCGATAGGTACACTCAAACAGCAAGGTACGTCCTTTCTGGCAGACTTCATCCAAATGGAGGGGTTGTCTTGTTAGTAAATAGCCAAATTTTTTTGTCGTTTTTAACCACATCGTGAGTTTTTGGGGCGATTTTAGAATAACCCGCGATAGGTACACTCAAACAGCAAGGTACGTCCTTTCTGGCAGACATCACCCCAATGGAGGTGTTGTCTTGTTTGAAAATAGCCAAATTTTTTTGTCGTTTTTAACCACATCGTGAGTTTTTGGGGCGATTTTAGAATAACCCGCGATAGGTACACTCAAACAGCAAGGTACGTCCTTTCTGGCAGACTTCATCCAAATGGAGGGGTTGTCTTGTTAGTAAATAGATAGCCCACAGTTTATTTTTTTACTTTTCTACTCCCATCGTGAGTTTTTGAGGCGTTCTTAAGAAATCCCGCAAGAGGTACACTCAAAGAGTGAGTAAGTCCTTACTGGCAGACATCACCTAAATTGAGGGTGGTCTTGTTAGAAAACAGATAGGCCAAGGTCTTTTTTTCACTTTTCTACTCTCATCGTGAGTTTTTGAGGCGCTTTGAGAATATTTCGCACGAGGTACACTCAAATAGCGAGGTATGTCCTTTTTGGCAGACATCACCCAAATTGAGGGGTTGTCTTGTTAGAAAATAGCCAATTTTTTTTCGTTTCTAATCACATCGTGAGTTTTTGGGGCGATTTTAGAATAACCCGCGATAGGTACACTCAAACAGCAAGGTACGTCCTTTCTGGCAGACTTTATCCAAATGGAGGGGTTGTCTTGTTAGTAAATAGATAGCCAAGAGTTTATTTTTTTACTTTTCTACTCCCATCGTGAGTTTTTGAGGCGTTCTTAAAAAATCCCGCAAGAGGTACACTCAAAGAGTGAGCAAGTCCTTACTGGCAGACATCACCTAAATTGAGGGTGGTCTTGTTAGAAAACAGATAGACCAAGGTCTTTTTTTCACTTTTCTACTCTCATCGTGAGTTTTTCAGGCGCTTTGAGAATATTTCGCACGAGGTACACTCAAACAGCGAGGTATGTCCTTTTTGGCAGACATCAACCAAATGGAAGGGTTGTGTTGTTAGAAAATAGATAGCCCAGAGTTTATTTTTTTACCTTTCTACTCACATCGTGAGTTTTGGAGGAGGAGTTGGATTATCCCGCAAGAGAAACACTCAAACAGCGAGGTACGCCTTTTCTGGTAGACATCAACCAAACGGAGGGGTTGTCTTGTTAGAAATTAGATAGCCCTGAGTTTATTTTTTTACTTTTCTACTCACATCGTGAGTTTTTGAGGCGTTTTTAAGTTTTAAAATTTCTCGCAAGTGGTACACTCAAACAGCGAGGTACGTCCTTTCTGACAGACATCATCCAAATGGAGGGGTTGTCTTGTTAGTAAATAGATAGCCCAGAGTTTATTTTTTTTACTTTTCTACTCACATCGTTGGTTTTCGAGGCGTTCTTAAGAAATCCCGCAAGATGTACACTCAAAAAGTGAGTACGTCCTTACTGGCAGACATCACCTAAATGGAGGTTTGTCTTGTTAGAAAACAGATAGGCCAAAGTCTTTTTTTCACTTTTCTACTCTCATCGTGAGTTTTTGAGGCGCTTTGAGAATATTCCGCACTTGGTACACTCAAAGTCCTATTCCGCAATTGGTATATTTGAGAATATTCCGCACTTGGTACACTCACTTGGTACACATGTCCTTTAAACAGCGAGGTATGTCCTTTCTGGCAGACATCACCCAAATGGCGGGGTTGTGTTGTTAGAAAATAGATAGCCCAGAGTTTTTTTTTTACCTTTCTACTCACATCCTGAGTTTTTGAGGCGTTTTTGGATTATCCCGCAAGAGATACACTCAAATAGCGAGGCACGTCCTTTCTGGCAGACATCAACCAAATGGAGGGAATGTCTTGTTAGAAATTAGATAGCCCTGAGTTTATTTTTTTAATTTTCGACTCACATCGTGAGTTTTTGAGGCGTTTTTAAGTTTTAAAATTTCTCGCAAGTGGTACACTCAAACAGCGAGGTACGTCCTTTCTGGCAGACATCACCCAAATGGAGGGGTTGTCTTGTTAGAAAATAGTCAAAGTTTTTTTTTCGTTTCTTATCACATCGTGAAATTTTGGGGCGATTTTAGATTATCCCGCAATAGGTACACTCAATCAGCGAGGTACGTCCTTTCTGGCAGACTTCATCCAAATGGAGGGGTTGTCTTGTTAGTAAATAGATAGCCGAGAGTTTATTTTTTTACTTTTCTACTCACATCGTGAGTTTTTGAGGCGCTTTTAAAATATCCCGCAAGAGGTACACTCAAACAGCGAGGTAAGTCCTTTCTCGCCGACATCACCCATATGGAGGGGTTGTCTTGTTAGAAAATAGCCAAAATTTTTTCTTCGTTTCTAATCACATCGTGAACTTTTTGGGCGATTTTAGAATATCCCGCAATAGGTACACTCAAACAGCGAGGTACGTCTTTTCTGGCAGACTTCATCCAAACGGAGGGCTTGTTTTGCTAGTAAAAAGATAGCCCAGAGTTTATTTTTTTACTTTTCTACTCACATCGTGAGTTTTTGAGGCGTCCTTAAGAAATCCCGCAAGAGGTACACTCACAGAGTGAGTAAGTCCTTACTGGCAGACATCACCTAAATGGAGGGTGGTCTTGTTAGAAAACAGATAGGCCAAAGTCTTTTTTTCACTTTTCTACACTCATCGTGAGTTTTTGAGGCGCTTTTAGAATAATTCGCACGAGGTACACTCAAACAGCGAGGTATGTCCTTTCTGGCAGACATCACCCAAATAGAGGGGTTGTGTTGTGAGAAAATAGATAGCCCAGAGCTTATTTTTTTTACTTTTCTACTCACATCGTGAGTTCTTGAGGCGTTTTTGGATTATCCCGCAAGAGATACACTCAAACTGCGAGGTACGTTCTTTCTGGCAGACATCAACCAAATGGAGGGGTTGTCTTGTTAGAAATTAGAAAGGCCTGAGTTTATTTTTTTACTTTTCTACTCACATCGTTGGTTTTCGAGGCGTTCTTAAGAAATCCCGCAAGATGTACACTCAAAAAGTGAGTACGTCCTTACTGGCAGACATCACCTAAATGGAGGTTTGTCTTGTTAGAAAACAGATAGGCCAAAGTCTTTTTTTCACTTTTCTACTCTCATCGTGAGTTTTTGAGGCGCTTTGAGAATATTCCGCACTTGGTACACTCAAAGTCCTATTCCGCAATTGGTATATTTGAGAATATTCCGCACTTGGTACACTCACTTGGTACACATGTCCTTTAAACAGCGAGGTATGTCCTTTCTGGCAGACATCACCCAAATGGCGGGGTTGTGTTGTTAGAAAATAGATAGCCCAGAGTTTATTTTTTTTACCTTTCTACTCACATCCTGAGTTTTTGAGGCGTTTTTGGATTATCCCGCAAGAGATACACTCAAACAGCGAGGCACGTCCTTTCTGGCAGACATCAACCAAATGGAGGGAATGTCTTGTTAGAAATTAGATAGCCCTGAGTTTATTTTTTTACTTTTCGACTCACATCGTGAGTTTTTGAGGCGTTTTTAAGTTTTAAAATTTCTCGCAAGTGGTACACTCAAACAGCGAGGTACGTCCTTTCTGGCAGACATCACCCAAATGGAGGGGTTGTCTTGTTAGAAAATAGTCAAAGTTTTTTTTCCGTTTCTTATCACATCGTGAAATTTTGGGGCGATTTTAGATTATCCCGCAATAGGTACACTCAATCAGCGAGGTACGTCCTTTCTGGCAGACTTCATCCAAATGGAGGGGTTGTCTTGTTAGTAAATAGATAGCCGAGAGTTTATTTTTTTACTTCTCTACTCACATCGTGAGTTTTTGAGGCGCTTTTAAAATATCCCGCAAGAGGTACACTCAAACAGCGAGGTAAGTCCTTTCTCGCCGACATCACCCATATAGAGGGGTTGTCTTGTTAGAAAATAGCCAAAGTTTTTTCTTCGTTTCTAATCACATCGTGAACTTTTTGGGTGATTTTAGAATATCCCGCAATAGGTACACTCAAACAGCGAGGTACGTCTTTTCTGGCAGACTTCATCCAAACGGAGGGCTTGTTTTGCTAGTAAACAGATAGCCCAGAGTTTATTTTTTTACTTTTCTACTCACATCGTGAGTTTTTGAGGCGTCCTTAAGAAATCCCGCAAGAGGTACACTCACAGAGTGAGTAAGTCCTTACTGGCAGACATCACCTAAATGGAGGGTGGTCTTGTTAGAAAACAGATAGGCCAAAGTCTTTTTTTCACTTTTCTACTCTCATCGTGAGTTTTTGAGGCGCTTTTAGAATAATTCGCACGAGGTACACTCAAACAGCGAGGTATGTCCTTTCTGGCAGACATCACCCAAATAGAGGGGTTGTGTTGTGAGAAAATAGATAGCCCAGAGCTTATTTTTTTACCTTTCTACTCACATCCTGAGTTTTTGAGGCGTTTTTGGATTATCCCGCAAGAGATACACTCAAACAGCGAGGCACGTCCTTTCTGGCAGACATCAACCAAATGGAGGGAATGTCTTGTTAGAAATTAGATAGCCCTGAGTTTATTTTTTTACTTTTCGACTCACATCGTGAGTTTTTGAGGCGTTTTTAAGTTTTAAAATTTCTCGCAAGTGGTACACTCAAACAGCGAGGTACGTCCTTTCTGGCAGACATCACCCAAATGGAGGGGTTGTCTTGTTAGAAAATAGTCAAAGTTTTTTTTCCGTTTCTTATCACATCGTGAAATTTTGGGGCGATTTTAGATTATCCCGCAATAGGTACACTCAATCAGCGAGGTACGTCCTTTCTGGCAGACTTCATCCAAATGGAGGGGTTGTCTTGTTAGTAAATAGATAGCCGAGAGTTTATTTTTTTACTTCTCTACTCACATCGTGAGTTTTTGAGGCGCTTTTAAAATATCCCGCAAGAGGTACACTCAAACAGCGAGGTAAGTCCTTTCTCGCCGACATCACCCATATAGAGGGGTTGTCTTGTTAGAAAATAGCCAAAGTTTTTTCTTCGTTTCTAATCACATCGTGAACTTTTTGGGTGATTTTAGAATATCCCGCAATAGGTACACTCAAACAGCGAGGTACGTCTTTTCTGGCAGACTTCATCCAAACTGAGGGCTTGTTTTGCTAGTAAACAGATAGCCCAGAGTTTATTTTTTTACTTTTCTACTCACATCGTGAGTTTTTGAGGCGTCCTTAAGAAATCCCGCAAGAGGTACACTCACAGAGTGAGTAAGTCCTTACTGGCAGACATCACCTAAATGGAGGGTGGTCTTGTTAGAAAACAGATAGGCCAAAGTCTTTTTTTCACTTTTCTACTCTCATCGTGAGTTTTTGAGGCGCTTTTAGAATAATTCGCACGAGGTACACTCAAACAGCGAGGTATGTCCTTTCTGGCAGACATCACCCAAATAGAGGGGTTGTGTTGTGAGAAAATAGATAGCCCAGAGCTTATTTTTTTACTTTTCTACTCACATCGTGAGTTCTTGAGGCGTTTTTGGATTATCCCGCAAGAGATACACTCAAACTGCGAGGTACGTTCTTTCTGGCAGACATCAACCAAATGGAGGGGTTGTCTTGTTAGAAATTAGAAAGGCCTGAGTTTATTTTTTTACTTTTCTACTCACATCGTGAGTTTTTGAGGCGTTTCTAAATTTTAAAATATCTCGCAAGTGGTACATTCAAACAGTGAGGTACGTCCTTTCTGGCAGACTTCATCCAAATGGAGGGGTTGTCTTGTTAGTAAATAGATAGCCCAGAGTTTATTTTTTCACTTTTCTACTCACATCGTGAGTTTTTGAGGCGTTCTTAAGAAATCCCGCAAGAGGTACACTCAAAGAGTGAGGTAGTCCTTACTGGCAGAAATCACCTAAATGGAATCGTGGTCTTGTTAGAAAACAGATAGCCCGGTCTTTTTTTTCACTTTTCAACTCACATTGTGAGTTTTTGAGGCGCTTTTAGAATATCCTGCACTAGGTACTTTCAAACAGCGAGGTATGTCCTTTCTGGCAGACATCACCCAAATAGAGGGGTTGTGTTGTGAGAAAATAGATAGCCCAGAGCTTATTTTTTTTTTACTTTTCTACTCACATCGTGAGTTCTTGAGGCGCTTTTTGAATATCTCGCACGAGGTACACTCAAACAGCGAGGTACGTCCGTTCTGGAAGACATCATCCAAATGGAGGGGTTGTGTTGTTAGAAAATAGATAGCCCAGAGTTTTTTTTTTACTTTTCTACTCACATCGTGAGCTTTTGAGGCGTTTTTAAGAAATCCCACAAGAGGTACACTCAAAGAGTGAGGTAAGTCCTTACTGGCAGACATTACCTAAATGGAGGGGTGGTCTTGTTAGAAAACAGATAGAACAAAGTCTTTTTTTTCACTTTTCTACACACATCGTGAGTTTTTGACACGCTTTTAGAATATCCCGCACGAGATACAATCAAACAGCGAGGTATGTCCTTTCTGGATAACATCACCCAAATGGAGGGGTTGTCTTGTTAGAAAATAGCCAACGTTTTTTTTTACTTTCTACTCACATCGTGAGTTTTTGAGGCGTTTTTAGATGATCCCGCAAGAGGTACACTCGAACAGCGAGGTACGTCCTTTCTGGCAGACATCAACCAAATGGAGGGGTTGTCTTGTTAGAAATTAGATAGCCCTGAGTTTATTCTTTTACTTTTCTACTCACATCGTGAGTTTTTGAGGCGTTTTTAAGAAATCCCGCAAGAGGTACACTCAAAGAGTGAGCTAAGTCCTTACTGGCAGACATCACCTAAATGGAGGGTTGGTCTTGTTAGAAAACACATAGCCCAAAGTCTTACTTTTCTATTTTCTACTCACAACGTGAGTTTTTGAGGCGCTTTTTGAATATCCCGCACGAGGGACACTCAAACAGCGAGGTATGTCTTTTCTGGCAGACATCACCCAAATGGAGGGGTTGTCTTGTTAGAAAATAGATAGACCAGAGTTTAATTTTCTTACTTCTCTCCTCACATCGTGAGTTTTTGAGGCGCTTATAGAATATCCCTTAAGTGGTGCACTCAAACAGCGCGACATGTCCTTTCTGGCAGACATCACCCAAATGGAGGGGTTGTCTTGTTAGAAAACAGATGGACCAGAGTTTATTTTTCCTACTTTTCTCCTCACATCGTGAGTTTTTGAAGTTCTTTTAAATTATCCCTTAAGAGGTACATTCAAACAGCGAGGTACGTCCTCTCTGGCAGACATCACCCAAAGGGAGAGGTTGTCTTGTTGGAAAAAAGATAGCCCAGAGTTTATTTTTTTACTTTTCTACTCTCATCGTGAGTTTTTGAGGCGTTTTTAAAATATCTCACAAGATTTACACTCAAACAGCGAGGTACGTCCTTTCTGGCAGACATCACCCAAATGGAGGGGTTTTCTTGTTAGAAAACAGATAGCCCAGAGTTTATTTTTTTTACTTTTCTACTGGCATCGTAAGTTTTTGAGGCGTTTTTAGAACATCCTGCATGAGGTACACTCAAACAGCAAGGTACGTCCTTTCTGACAGACTTCACCGAAATGGAGGTGTTGTCTTGTTAGAAAATAGATAGCCTAGAGTTTATTTTGTTTTACTTTTCTACTCTCATCGTGAGTTTTTAAGGTGTTTTTAAAATATCCTGCAAAAGCAACACTCAAAGAGCGAGGTACGTCTTTTCTGGCAGACATCATCCAAATGGAGGGGTTGTCTTGTTAGAAAATAGCCAAATTTTTTTTTACAATAGAATATCCCGCAAGAAGTACACTCAAACAGCGATGTACGTCCTTTCTGGCAGACTTCACCCAAATAGAGGGTAGTCTTGTTAGAAAATAGATAGCCCAGAGTTTATTTTTCTTACTTTTCTCCTCACATCGTGAGTTTTAGAAGGTTCTTTTAAAACATCCCGCAAGAGGTACACTCAAACAGCGAAATACGTCCTTTCTGGCAGACATCACCCAAATGGAGGGGTTGTCTTATTGGAAAACAGATAGCCCAGAGTTTATTTTTTTACCTTTCTACTCACCTCGTGAGTTTTTTGAGGCGTTTTTAGAATATCCCGCAAGAGATACAGTCAAACAACGAGGTACGTCCTTTCTGGCAGACATCAACCAAATGGAGGGGTTGTCTTGTTAGAAATTAGATAGCCCTGAGTTTATTCTTTTACTCTTCTACTCACATTGTTAGTTTTTGAGGCGTTTTTAAAATATCCCGCAAGAGGTACACTCAAACAGCAAGTTACGTCCTTTCTGGCAGACATCAACCAAATGTAGGGGTTGTCTTTTTAGAAATTAGATAGCCCTGCGTTTCTTCTTTTATTTTTCTACTCACATTGTTAGTTTTTGAGGCGTTTTTAAAATATCCCGCAAGAGTTACACACAAACAGCAAGGTACGTCCTTTTTGGCAGACTTCACCCAAATAGAGGTGTTGTCTTGTTAAAAAATAGATAGCCCAGAGTTTTTTTTTCACTTTTCTACTCACATCGTGAGTTTTTGAGGCAGTTTTAGAGAATCCCGCAAGAGATACACTCAAACAACGAGGTAGGTCCTTTCTGGCAGACATCAACCATATAGAGGGGTTTTCTTGTTAGAAATTAGATAGCCCTGAGTTTATTATTTTACTCTTCTACTCACATTGTGAGTTTTTGAGGCGTTTTTAAAATATCCCGCAAGAGGTACACTCAAACAGCAAGGTACGTCCTTTCTGGAAGACTTCACCCAAATGGATGTGTTGTCTTGTTAAAAAATAGATAGCCCAGAGTTTATTTTTTTTTACTTTTCTACTCACATCGTGAGTTTTTGAGGCGTTTTTGAAATATCCCGCAAGAGGTACACTCAAACAGCAAGGTACGTTCTTTCTGGCAGACATCACCCAAATGGAGGTGTTGTCTTGTTAGAAAATAGATAGCCCAGAGTTTATTTTTTTTACTTTTCTATTCATATCGTGAGTTTTTGAGGCAGTTTTAGAAAATCCCGCAAGAGATACACTCAAACAACGAGGTACGTCCTTTCTGGCAGACATCAACCAAATGGAGGCGTTGTCTTGTTAGAAATTAGATAGCCCTGAGTTTATTCTTTTACTATTCTACTCACATTGTGAGTTTTTGAGACGTTTTTAAAATATCCCGCAAGAGGTACACTCGAACAGCAAGGTACGTCCTTTCTGGCAGACATCACCCAAATGGAGGGGTTGTCTTGTTAGAAAACAGATAGCCCAGAGTTTATTTTTTTACCTTTCTAGTCACATCGTGAGTTTTTGAGGCGTTTTTAGAATATCCCGCATGGGTTACACTCAAACAACGAGGTACGTCCTGTCTGGCAGACATCAACCAAATGGAGGGGTTGTCTTGTTAGAAATTAGATAGCCCTGAGTTTATTCTTTTACTCTTCTACTCACATTGTGAGTTTTTGAGGCGTTTTTAAATATCCCGCAAGAGGTACACTCAAACAGCAAGGTACGTCCTTTCTGGCAGACTTCACCCAAATGGTGGTGTTGTCTTGTTAGAAAATAGATAGCCCAGAGTTTATTTTTTTTTACTTTTCTACTCACATCGTGAGTTTTTGAGGCGTTTTTGAAAACTCCCGCAAGCGGTACACTCAAACAGCAAGGTACGTCCTTTCTGGCAGACTTCACCCAAATGGAGGTGTTGTCTTGTTAGAAAATTGATAGCCCAGAGTTTATTTTTTTTTACTTTTCTACTCACATCGTGAGTTTTTGAGGCAGTTTTAGAAAATCCCGCGAGAGATACACTCAAACAACGAGGTACGTCCTTTCTGGCAGACATCAACCAAATGGAGGGGTTGTCTTGTTAGAAATTAGATAGCCCTGAGTTTATTATTTTACTCTTCTACTCACATTGTGAGTTTTTCAGACGTTTTTAAAATATCCCGCAAGAGGTACACTCGAACAGCAAGGTAAGTCCTTTCTGGCAGACATCACCCAAATGGAGGGGTTGTCTTGTTAGAAAACAGATAGCCCAGAGTTTATTTTTTATCTTTCTAGTCACATCGTGAGTTTTTGAGGCGTTTTTAGAATATCCCGCATGGGGTACACTCAAACAACGAGGGACGTCCTTTCTGGCAGACATCAACCAAATGAAGGGGTTGTCTTGTTAGAAATTAGATAGCCCTGAGATTATTCTTTTACTCTTCTACTCACATTGTGAGTTTTTGAGGCGTTTTTTAAAATATCCCGCAAGAGGTACACTCAAACAGCAAGGTACGTCCTTTCTGGCAGACTTCGCCCAAATGGAGGTGTTGTCTTGTTAGAAAATAGATAGCCGAGAGTTTATTTTTTTTACTTTTCTACTCACATCGTGAGTTTTTGAGGCGTTTTTGAAATATCCCGCAAGAGGTACACTCAAACAGCAAGGTACGTCCTTTCTGGCAGACATCACCCAAATGGAGTCGTGGTCTTGTTAGAAAACAGATAGCCCGGTCTTTTTTTTCACTTTTCAACTCACATTGTGAGTTTTTGAGGCGCTTTTAGAAAATCCCGCAAGAGATACACTCAAATAACGGGGTACGTCCTTTCTGGCGGGCATCAACCAAATGGAGGGGTTGTCTTGTTAGAAATTAGATAGCCCTGAGTTTATTCTTTTACTCTTCTACTCACATTGTGAGTTTTTGAGGCGTTTTTTAAAATATCCCGCAAGAAGTACACTCAAACAGCAAGGTACGTCCTTTCTGGCAGACTTCGCCCAAATGGAGGTGTTGTCTTGTTAGAAAATAGATAGCCGAGAGTTTATTTTTTTTACTTTTCTACTCACATCGTGAGTTTTTGAGGCGTTTTTGAAATATCCCGCAAGAGGTACACTCAAACAGCAAGGTACGTCCTTTCTGGCAGACATCACCCAAATGGAGGGTTGTCTTGTTAGAAAACAGATAGCCCAGAGTTTATTTTTTTTACCTTTCTACTCACATCGTGAGTTTTTGAGGCGTTTTTAGAATATCCCGCAAGAGGTACACCCAAACAACGAGGTACGTCCTTTCTGGCAGACATCAACCAAATGGTGGGGTTGTCTTGTTAGAAATTAGATAGCCCTGCGTTTATTTTTTTACTTTTCTACTCACATTGTGAGTTTTTGAGGCGTTTTTAAAATAACCCGCAAGAGATACACTCAAATAACGGGGTACGTCCTTTCTGGCAGACATCAACCAAATGGAGGGGTTGTCTTGTTAGAAATTAGATAGCCCTGAGTTTATTCTTTTACTCTTCTACTCACATTGTGAGTTTTTGAGGCGTTTTTAAAATATCCCGCAAGAGGTACACTCAAACAGCAAGGTACGTCCTTTCTGGCAGACTTCACCCAAATGGAGGTGTTGTCTTGTTAGAAAATAGATAGCCCAGAGTTTATTTTTTTTCTTTTCTACTCACATCGTGAGTTTCTGAGGCGTTTTTGAAATATCCCGCAAGAGGTACACTCAAACAGCAAGGTACGTCCTTTCTGGCAGACATCACCCAGATGGAGGGGTTGTCTTGTTAGAAAACAGATAGCCCAGAGTTTATTTTTTTACCTTTCTACTCACATCGTGAGTTTTTGAGGCGTTTTTAAAATATCCCGCAAGAGGTACACTCAAACAGCAAGGTACGTCCTTTCTGGCAGACTTCACCCAAATGGAGGTGTTGTCTTGTTAGAAAATAGATAGCCCAGAGTTTATTTTTTTTCTTTTCTACTCACATCGTGAGTTTCTGAGGCGTTTTTGAAATATCCCGCAAGAGGTACACTCAAACAGCAAGGTACGTCCTTTCTGGCAGACATCACCCAGATGGAGGTGTTGTCTTGTTAGAAAATAGATAGCCGAGAGTTTATTTTTTTTACTTTTCTACTCACATCGTGAGTTTTTGAGGCGTTTTTGAAATATCCCGCAAGAGGTACACTCAAACAGCAAGGTACGTCCTTTCTGGCAGACATCACCCAAATGGAGTCGTGGTCTTGTTAGAAAACAGATAGCCCGGTCTTTTTTTTCACTTTTCAACTCACATTGTGAGTTTTTGAGGCGCTTTTAGAAAATCCCGCAAGAGATACACTCAAATAACGGGGTACGTCCTTTCTGGCGGGCATCAACCAAATGGAGGGGTTGTCTTGTTAGAAATTAGATAGCCCTGAGTTTATTCTTTTACTCTTCTACTCACATTGTGAGTTTTTGAGGCGTTTTTTAAAATATCCCGCAAGAAGTACACTCAAACAGCAAGGTACGTCCTTTCTGGCAGACTTCGCCCAAATGGAGGTGTTGTCTTGTTAGAAAATAGATAGCCGAGAGTTTATTTTTTTTACTTTTCTACTCACATCGTGAGTTTTTGAGGCGTTTTTGAAATATCCCGCAAGAGGTACACTCAAACAGCAAGGTACGTCCTTTCTGGCAGACATCACCCAAATGGAGGGTTGTCTTGTTAGAAAACAGATAGCCCAGAGTTTATTTTTTTTACCTTTCTACTCACATCGTGAGTTTTTGAGGCGTGTTTAGAATATCCCGCAAGAGGTACACCCAAACAACGAGGTACGTCCTTTCTGGCAGACATCAACCAAATGGTGGGGTTGTCTTGTTAGAAATTAGATAGCCCTGCGTTTATTTTTTTACTTTTCTACTCACATTGTGAGTTTTTGAGGCGTTTTTAAAATAACCCGCAAGAGATACACTCAAATAACGGGGTACGTCCTTTCTGGCAGACATCAACCAAATGGAGGGGTTGTCTTGTTAGAAATTAGATAGCCCTGAGTTTATTCTTTTACTCTTCTACTCACATTGTGAGTTTTTGAGGCGTTTTTAAAATATCCCGCAAGAGGTACACTCAAACAACAAGGTACGTCCTTTCTGGCAGACTTCACCCAAATGGAGGTGTTGTCTTGTTAGAAAATAGATAGCCCAGAGTTTATTTTTTTTCTTTTCTACTCACATCGTGAGTTTCTGAGGCGTTTTTGAAATATCCCGCAAGAGGTACACTCAAACAGCAAGGTACGTCCTTTCTGGCAGACATCACCCAGATGGAGGGGTTGTCTTGTTAGAAAACAGATAGCCCAGAGTTTATTTTTTTACCTTTCTACTCACATCGTGAGTTTTTGAGGCGTTTTTAGAATATCCCGCAAGAGGTACACCCAAACAACGAGGTACGTCCTTTCTGGCAGACATCAACCAAATGGTGGGGTTGTCTTGTTAGAAATTAGATAGCCCTGCGTTTGTTCTTTTACTTTTCTACTCACATTGTGAGTTTTTGAGGCGTTTTTAAAATAACCCGCAAGAGGTACAATCAAACAGCAAGGTACGTCCTTTCTGGCAGACTTCACCCAAATGGAGGGGTTGTCTTGTTAGAAAACAGATAGCCCAGAGCTTATTTTTTTACCTTTCTACTCACATCGTAAGTTTTTGAGGCGTTTTTAGAATATCCCGCAAGAGGTACACCCAAACATCGAGGTACGTCCTTTTTGGCAGACATCAACCAAACGGTGAGGTTGTCTTGTTAGAATTTAGAGAGCCCTGCGTTTATTCTTTTACATTTCTACTCACATTGTGAGTTTTTGAGGCGTTTTTAAAATATCCCTCAAGAGGTACACTCAAACAGCAAGATACGTCCTTTCTAGCACATCAACCAAATGGAGGGATTGTCTTGTTAGAAATTAGATAGCCCTGAGCTTATTCCTTTACTCTTCTACTCACATTGTGTGTTTTTGAGGCGTTTTTAAAATATCCCGCAAGAGGTACACTCAAACAGCAAGGAACGTCCTTTCTGGCAGACTTCACCCAAATGGAGGTGTTGTCTTGTTAGAAAATAGATAGCCCAGAGTTTATTTTTTTACTTTTCTACTCACATCGTGAGTTTTTGAGGCGTTTTTGAAATATCCCGCAAGAGGTACACTCAAACAGCAAGGTACGTCCTTTCTGGCAGACATCAACCAAATGGTGGGGTTGTCTTGTTAGAAATTAGATAGCCCTGAGCTTATTCTTTTACTCTTCTACTCACATTTTGTGTTTTTGAGGCCTTTTTAAAATATACCGCCAGAGGCACACACAAACAGCAAGGTAAGTCCTTTTTGGCAGACTTCACCCAAATGGAGGTGTTGTCTTGTTAGAAAATAGATAGCCCAGAGTTTATTTTTTTTACTTTTCTACTCACATCGTGAGTTTTTGAGGCGTTTTTGAAATATCCCGCAAGAGGTACACTCAAACAGCAAGGTACGTCCTTTCTGGCAGACATCGCCCAAATGGAGAGGATGTCTTGTTAGAAAACAGATAGCCCAGAGTTTATTTTTTGTTACCTTTATACTCACATCGTGAGTTTTTGAGGCGTTTTTAGAATATCCCGTAAGAGGTACACCCAAACAACGAGGTACGTCCTTTCTGGCAGACATCAACCAAATGGTGGGGTTGTCTTGTTAGAAATTAGATAGCCCTGAGCTTATTCTTTTACTCTTCTACTCACATTGTGTGTTTTTGAGGCGTTTTTAAAATGTCCCGCAAGAGGTACACTCAAACAGCAAGGTAAGTCCTTTCTGGCAGACTTCACCCAAATGGAGGTGTTGTCTTGTTAGAAAAAAGATAGCCCAGAGTTTATTTTTTTACTTTTCTACTCACATCGTGAGTTTTTGAGGCGTTTTTGAAATATCCCGCAAGAGGTACACTCAAGCAGCAAGGTACGTCCTTTCTGGCAGACATCACCCAAATGGAGGGGTTGTCTTGTTAGAAAACAGATAGCCCAGAGTTTATTTTTTTTACATTTCTACTCACATCGTGAGTTTTTGAGGCTTTTTTAGAATATCCCGCAAGAGGTACACCCAAACAACGAGGTACGTCCTTTCTGGCAGACATCAACCAAATGGTGGGGTTATCTTGTTAGAAATTAGATAGCCCTGCGTTTTTCTTTTACTTTTCTACTCACATTGTGAGTTTCTGAGGCGTTTTTAAAATATCCCGCAAGAGGTACACTCAAACAGCAAGGTACGTCCTTTCTGGCAGACATCAGCCAAATGGAGGGGTTGTCTTGTTAGAAATTAGATAGCCCTGAGCTTAATCTTTTACTCTTCTACTCACATTGTGTGTTTTTGAGGCGTTTTTAAAACATCCCGCAAGATGCACACTCAAACAGCAAGGTACGTCCTTTCTGGCAGACTTCACCCAAATGGAGGTGTTGTCTTGTTAGAAAATAGATAGCCCAGAGTTAAATTTTTTTATTTTTCTACTCACATCTTGAGTTTTTGAGGCGTTTTTGAAATATCCCGCAAGAGGTACACTCAAACAGCAAGGTACGTCCTTTCTGGCAGTCATCACCCAAATGGAGGGGTTGTCTTGTTAGAAAACAGATAGCCCAGAGTTTTTTTTTACCTTTCTACTCACATCGTGAGTTTTTGAGGCGTTTTTAGAATATCCCGCAAGAGGTACACCCAAACAACGAGGTACGTCCTTTCTGGCAGACATCAACCAAATGGTGGGGTTGTCTTGTTAGAAATTAGATAGCCCTGCGTTTGTTCTTTTACTTTTCTACTCACATTGTGAGTTTTTGAGGCGTTTTTAAAATATCCCGCAAGAAGTACATTCAAACAGCAAGTACGTCCTCTCTGGCAGACATCAACCAAATGGAGGGGTTGTCTTTTTAGAAATTAGATAGCCCTGCGTTTATGCTTATACTCTTCAACTCACATTGTGAGTTTTTTAAGGCGTTTTTAAAATATCCCGCAAGAGGTACACTCAAACAGCAAGGTACGTCCTTTCTGGCAGTCATCACCCAAATGGAGGGGTTGTCTTGTTAGAAAACAGATAGCCCAGAGTTTTTTTTACCTTTCTACTCACATCGTGAGTTTTTGAGGCGTTTTTAGAATATCCCGCAAGAGGTACACCCAAACAACGAGGTACGTCCTTTCTGGCAGACATCACCCAAATGGAGGGGTTGTCATGTTAGAAAACAGATGGCCCAGAGTTTATTTTTTTACTTTTCTACTCACATCGTGAGTTTTTGAGGCGTTTTTAGAAAATCCCGCACGAGATACACTCAAACAACGAGGTACGTCCTTTTTAGCAGACATCAACCAAATGGAGGGGTTGTCTTGTTAGAATTTAGATAGCTCTGAGTTTATTCTTTTACTCTTCTACTCATATTGTGTGTTTTTGAGGCGTTTTTAAAATATCCCGCAAGAGTACACTCAAACAGCAAGGTACGTCCTTTCTGGCAGACTTCACCCAAATGGAGGTGTTGTCTTGTTAGAAAATAGATAGCCCAGAGTTTATTTTTTTTACTTTTTTACTCACATCGTGAGTTTTTGAGGCGTTTTTGAAATATCCCGCAAGAGGTACACTCAAACAGCAAGGTACGTCCTTACTGGCAGACATCACCCAAATGGAGGGTTTGTCTTGATAGAAAACAGATAGCCCAGAGTTTATTTTTTTTACCTTTCTACTCACATCGTGAGTTTTTGAGGCGTTTTTAGAAAATCCCGCACGAGATACACTCAAACAACGAGGTACGTCCTTTTTAGCAGACATCAACCAAATGGAGGGGTTGTCTTGTTAGAAATTAGATAGCTCTGAGTTTATTCTTTTACTCTTCTACTCATATTGTGTGTTTTTGAGGCGTTTTTAAAATATCCCGCAAGAGTACACTCAAACAGCAAGGTACGTCCTTTCTGGCAGACTTCACCCAAATGGAGTTGTTGTCTTGTTAGAAAATAGATAGCCCAGAGTTTATTTTTTTACCTTTCTACTCACATCGTGAGTTTTTGAGGCTTTTTAGAATATCCCGCAAGAGGTACACCCAAGCAACGAGGTACGTCCTTTCTGGCAGACATCAACCAAATGGTGGGGTTGTCTTGTTAGAAATTAGATTGCCCTGCGTTTTTCTTTTACTTTTCTACTCACATTGTGAGTTTCTGAGGCGTATTTAAAATATCCCGCAAGAGGTACACTCAAACAGCAAGGTACATCCTTTCTGGTAGACATCAGCCAAATGGAGGGGTTGTCTTGTTAGAAATTAGATAGCCCTGAGCTTATTCTTTTACTCTTCTACTCACATTGTGTGTTTTTGAGGCGTTTTTAAAACATCCCGCAAGAGGTATTCTCAAACAGCAAGGTACGTCCTTTCTGGCAGACATCACCCAAATGGAGGGGTTGTCTTGTTAGAAAACAGATAGCCCAGAGTTTGTTTTTTTTTACCTTTCTACTCACATCGTGAGTTTTTGAGGCGTTTTTAGAATATCCCGCAAGAAGTACATTCAAACAGCAAGTACGTCCTTTCTGGCAGACATCAACCAAATGGAGGGGTTGTCTTTTTAGAAATTAGATAGCCCTGCGTTTATTCTTATACTCTTCAACTCACATTGTGAGTTTTTTAAGGCGTTTTTAAAATATCCCGCATGAGTTATACTCAAACAGCAAGGTACGTCCTTTCTGGCAGACATCACCCAAATGGAGGGGTTGTCTTGTTAGAAAACAGATGGCCCAGAGTTTATTTATTTACTTTTCTACTCACATCGTGAGTTTTTGAGGCGTTTTTAGAAAATCCCGCACGAGATAAACTCAAACAACGAGGTACGTCCTTTTTAGCAGACACCAACCAAATGGAGGGGTTGTCTTGTTAGAAATTAGATAGCCCTGCGTTTATTCTTATACTCTTCTACTCACATTGTGAGTTTTTGAGGCGTTTTTAAAATATCCCGCAAGAGGTACACTCAAACAGCAAGAAACGTCCTTTCTGGCAGACATCACCCTAATGGAGGGTTGTCTTGTTAGAAAACAGATAGTCCAGAGTTTATTTTTTTTACCTTTCTACTCACATCGTGAGTTTTTGAGGCGATTTTAGAATATCCCGCAGGGGGAAAACTCAAACAACGAGGTACGTCCCTTCTGGCAGACATCAACCAAATGGAGGGGTTGTCTTGTTAGAAATTAGATAGCCCTGAGTTTATTCTTTTACTCTTCTACTCACATTGTGAGTTTTTGAGGCGTTTTTAAAATATCCCGCAGGAGGTACACTCAAACAGCCAGGTACGTCCTTTCTGGCAGACATCAACCAAATGGAGGTGTTGTCTTTTTAGAAATTAGATAGCCCTGCGTTCATTCTTTTACTTTTCTACTCACATTGTGAGTTTTTGAGGCGTTTTTAAAATATCCCGCAAGAGGTACACTCAAACAGCAAGCTACGTCCTTTTTGGCAGACTTCACCCAAAAGGAGGTGTTGTCTTGTTAGAAAAAAGATAGCCCAAAGTTAATTCTTTTTTATTTTTCTACTCATATCGTGAGTTTTTGAGGCGTTTTTAGAAAATCCCGCAAGAGATGACGGGGTACGTCCTTTCTGGCAGACATCAACCAAATGGAGGGGTTGTCTTGTTAGAAATTAGATAGCCCTGAGTTTTATCTTTTACTCTTCTACTCACATTGTGAGTTTTTGAGGCGTTTTTAAAATATCCCGCAAGAAGTAAACTCAAACAGCAGGTACGTCCTTTCTGGCAGACATCAACCAAATGGAGGGGTTGTCTTTTTAGAAATTAGATAACCCTGCGTTTATTCTTTTACTTTTCTACTCACATTGTGAGTTTTTGAGGCGTTTTTAAAATATCCCGCAAGAAGTACACTCAAACAGCAAGCTACGTCCTTTCTGGCAGACTTCACCCAAATGGAGGTGTTGTCTTGTTAGAAATTAGATAGCCCTGCGTTTATTCTTTTACTTTTCCACTCACATTGTGAGTTTTTGAGGCGTTTTTAAAATATCCCGCAAGAGGTACACTCAAACAGCAAGGTACGTCCTTTCTGGCAGACATCAACCAAATAGAGGGGTTGTCTTGTTAGAAATTAGATAGCCCTGCGTTTATTCTTTTACTTTTCTACTCACATTGTGAGTTTTTGAGGCGTTTTTAAAATATCCCGCAAGAGGTGCACTCAAACAGCAAGCTACGTCCTTCCTGGCAGACTTCACCCAAATGGAGGTGTTGTCTTTTTAGAAATTAGATAACCCTGCGTTTATTCTTTTACTTTTCTACTCACATTGTGAGTTTTTGAGGTGTTTTTAAAATATCCCGCAGGAGGTACACTCAAACAGCCAGGTACGTCCTTTCTGGCAGACATCAACCAAATGGAGGTGTTGTCTTTTTAGAAATTAGATAGCCCTGCGTTTATTCTTTTACTTTTCTACTCACATTGTGAGTTTTTGAGGCGTTTTTAAAATATCCCGCAAGAGGTACACTCAAACAGCAAGCTACGTCCTTTCTGGCAGACATCAACCAAATGGAGGTGTTGTCTTTTTAGAAATTAGATAGCCCTGCGTTTATTCTTTTACTTTTCTACTCACATTGTGAGTTTTTGAGGCGTTTTTAAAATATCCCGCAAGAGGTACACTCAAACAGCAGGCTACGTCTTTTCTGGCAGACTTCACCCAAATGGAGTTGTTGTCCTTTTAGAAATTAGATAACCCTGCGTTTATTCTTTTACTTTTCTACTCACATTGTGAGTTTTTGAGGCGTTTTTAAAATATCCCGCAAGAAGTAAACTCAAACAGCAGGTACGTCCTTTCTGGCAGACATTAACCAAATGGAGGTGTTGTCTTTTTAGAAATTAGATAGCCCTGCGTTTATTCTTTTACTTTTCTACTCACATTGTGAGTTTTTGAGGCGTTTTTAAAATATCCCGCAAGAGGTACACTCAAACAGCAAGCTACGTCCTTTCTGGCAGACATCAACCAAATGGAGGTGTTGTCTTTTTAGAAATTAGATAGCCCTGCGTTTATTCTTTTACTTTTCTACTCACATTGTGAGTTTTTGAGGCGTTTTTAAAATATCCCGCAAGAGGTACACTCAAACAGCAGGCTACGTCTTTTCTGGCAGACTTCACCCAAATGGAGGTGTTGTCTTTTTAGAAATTAGATAACCCTGCGTTTATTCTTTTACTCTTCTACTCACATTGTGAGTTTTTGAGGCGTTTTTAAAATATCCCGCAAGAAGTAAACTCAAACAGCAGGTACGTCCTTTCTGGCAGACATCAACCAAATGGAGGGGTTGTCTTTTTAGAAATTAGATAACCCTGCGTTTATTCTTTTACTTTTCTACTCACATTGTGAGTTTTTGAGGCGTTTTTAAAATATCCCGCAAGAGGTGCACTCAAACAGCAAGCTACGTCCTTCCTGGCAGACTTCACCCAAATGGAGGTGTTGTCTTTTTAGAAATTAGATAACCCTGCGTTTATTCTTTTACTTTTCTACTCACATTGTGAGTTTTTGAGGTGTTTTTAAAATATCCCGCAGGAGGTACACTCAAACAGCCAGGTACGTCCTTTCTGGCAGACATCAACCAAATGGAGGTGTTGTCTTTTTAGAAATTAGATAGCCCTGCGTTTATTCTTTTACTTTTCTACTCACATTGTGAGTTTTTGAGGCGTTTTTAAAATATCCCGCAAGAGGTACACTCAAACAGCAAGCTACGTCCTTTCTGGCAGACATCAACCAAATGGAGGTGTTGTCTTTTTAGAAATTAGATAGCCCTGCGTTTATTCTTTTACTTTTCTACTCACATTGTGAGTTTTTGAGGCGTTTTTAAAATATCCCGCAAGAGGTACACTCAAACAGCAGGCTACGTCTTTTCTGGCAGACTTCACCCAAATGGAGGTGTTGTCTTTTTAGAAATTAGATAACCCTGCGTTTATTCTTTTACTTTTCTACTCACATTGTTAGTTTTTGAGGCGTTTTTAAAATATCCCACAGGAGGTACACTCAAACAGCCAGGTACGTCCTTTCTGGCAGACATCAACCAAATGGAGGTGTTGTCGATTTAGAAATTAGATAGCCCTGCGTTTATTCCTTTACTTTTCTACTCACATTGTGAGTTTTTGAGGCGTTTTTAAAATATCCCGCAAGAGGTACACTCAAACAGCAAGCTACGTCCTTTCTGGCAGACATCAACCAAATGGAGGTGTTGTCTTTTTAGAAATTAGATAGCCCTGCGTTTATTCTTTTACTTTTCTACTCACATTGTGAGTTTTTGAGGCGTTTTTAAAATATCCCGCAAGAGGTACACTCAAACAGCAGGCTACGTCCCTTCTGGCAGACTTCACCCAAGTGGAAGTGTTGTCTTTTTAGAAATTAGATAGCCCAGAGTTAATTATTTTTTATTTTTCTACTCATATTGTGAGTTTTTGAGGCGTTTTCAGAAAATCCCGCAAGAGATACACTCAAATAACAGGGTACGTCCTTTCTGGCAGACATCAACAAAATGGAGGGGTTGTCTTGTTAGAAATTAGATAGCCCTGAGTTTATTCTTTTACTCTTCTACTCACATAGTGAGTTTTTGAGGCGTTTTTAAAATATCCCGCAAGAAGTACACTCAAACAGCAGGTACGTCCTTTCTGGCAGACATCAACCAAATGGAGTGGTTGTTTTTTTAGAAATTAGATAACCCTGCGTTTATTCTTTTACTTTTCTACTCACATTGTCAGTTTTTGAGGCGTTTTTAAAATATCCCGCAAGAGGTACACTCAAACAGCAAGATACGTCCTTTCTGGCAGACATCAACCAAATGGAGGGGTTGTCTTGTTAGAAATTCGATAGTCCTGAGTTTATTCTTTTACTCTTCTACTCACATTGAGAGATTTTGAGGCGTTTTTAAAATATCCCGCAAGAAGTACACTCAAACAGCAGGTACGTCCTTTCTGGCAGACATCAACCAAACGGAGGGGTTGTCTTGTTAGAAATTAGATAGCCCTGAGTTTATTATTTTACTTTTCTACTCACATTGTGAGTTTTTGAGGCGTTTTTGAAATATCCCGCAAGAGATACACTCAAATAACGAGGTACGTCCTTTCTTGCAGACATCAACCAAATGGAGGGGTTGTCTTGTTAGACAATAGATAGCCCATAGTTTGTTTTTTTACTTTTCTACTCACATTGTGAGTTTTTGAGGCGTTTTTGAAATATCCCGTAAGAGGTACACTCAAACAGCAAGGAACGTCCTTTCTGGCAGACTTCACCCAAATGGAGGTGTTGTCTTGTTAGAAAATGAATAGCCCAGATTTCTTTTTTTTTTATTTTTCAGCTCACATCGTGAGTTTTTGAGGCGTTTTTAAAATATCCCGCAAGAGGTACACTCAAGCAGTGAGGTACTATTTTTCTAGCAGTCATCACTCAAATGGAGAGGTCGTCTAGCCAGTTAATTTTTTTCATGCACCTAGAATTCCAGTGTTTTTGTTCTAAAGTCTTCCTATAATTCTGCTGCGGGACTCCCATGTTAAGAGAATGGAAGAAGTGCATAATTTTCCCCCATTTTTTAATGTTTTCGGTGAGCGAGGAAGAGAACTCAATATTTGGACCTCCTATCAGAAAGAAATTAGAGAGGCGCAAACAATAATTGTAGCGTTGGGAGGAAATGATATTCGTAAACATCCTCGAAAAGAAGGACCCATTTTGTACGGGCAGCATTTTTGTTCATTCACGACGAAGTTGGTGCACCTCAGAGATAACGTCCACTTCAACGACGAACTCATACAGGACTGTCCTCTGAAATAGAAACTTTTCCGGTCTCAGCGCCAGCGCCCAGAATGGACAAGGTCAATCCTAACTTGTAACCCAATCAATCTTAAATCTGTGATTAATAGCCGCTTTCATCTTCTCAGCCGGCTATTGTAGCGCTACTATTTTTTTTACTTCATTGAACTATTATTTTTTCGCTTTAACTTTTTTCACGGCTTGTTAAACATTTTGCGTGTAATCTTGTAAGTTTTAGCATCCTAATGCTCCACTACGAAATAAAATAATCGCAAGTTGAAAGTATATTTGTACAAAAATCTTTTTTTTTCATTGATATTGTTATATGAGAAGCAACAGCGGATATTTTCCGGCACTCTGCCGGGTATGCTTGAGTTTCATCATGAAGAATTTCGTTTTGACGACTGCTCATAAAAGCACATAATTTGATTTGTGTTCTCCTCATTTTTGCATATGTTGCATTTGAAATTTGTCTGTAGTTTACTTTCAATCGCCCACTGCTGCAAATATTGGTAATTTGATTCAATTGATGCCATTTTGCAATTTTTCAAAGTATTTACTTCCGTTCACTCAATTTGCAATTGTTGTATTTGCCCTCTTGTGTTTAATCTTTTCAATGTATATTCACTTCTTTTACATCGTCTCTTTTCAATTAGCAAATGTGTGCCTCTTTTTGTGTGCATGTGTGTGTGTGTGAGTGTGTGTGTGTGTGTGTGTGTGTGGGTGTGTGTGTCTGTGTGTATGTGTGTGTGTGTCTGGGATATACCTGTGGTGCGATGCAGAATGGTGTGGATATGCTTTTGGTGTGATGCAGAATGGTGTGGATATACCTATGGTGTGATGCAGAATAGTGTGGATATGCATGTGGTTTGAAACAGAATCGTGTGAATATGCCTGTGGTTTGAAGCAGAATGGTGTGGATATGCCTGTGGTGTGATGCAGAATGTTGTGAATATGCCTGTGGTGTGATGCAGAATGGTGTGAATATGCCTCTGGTGTGATGCAGAATGGTGTGAATATGCCTGTGGTGTGATGCAGAATGGTGTGAATATGCCTGCGGTGTGATGCAGAATGGTGTGAATATGCCTGTTGTGTGATGCAGAATGGTGTGAATATGCATGTGGTGTGATGCAGAATGGTGTGAATATGCCTGTGGTGTGATGCAGAATGGTGTGAATATGCCTGTGGTGTGATGCAGAACAATGTGAAAATGCCTGTGATGTGATGCAGAAGGCTGTGAATATGCCTGTGGTGTGACCGACAATCAGCGCTGAAACAGGCTAAAAACAATGTATTTTAGGCTGACAAGCAGAGCTGAAACAGGTTTAGAACAGAATGGTTTTATGCTGACAAGATGTATACAATAATGTTAATTAGGCTGATAATTGTATGAAAATAGTAATGGACAGATCAAAATCAGGTAAAAAACAGAATACCAATTTAACTCTGGAAAATAGGCTGATCAGTCTATATTTTGACATAAACAGAATCTGCACAAGGGTGAAAATCTCTATATACAGTCTATGGATTTATACTGGTTCAGTACTGGAATGCTCTGGATGGTCAGCCCGGGAAGAGTAGTAAAACTTACAACACACAGAACATCGCCAAATTTGGCGATATATTAGTTGGGGAAAAAAGTTGCTGATTATTTACATTGTTGCGTAAGTGGACTTCTTCAGGTGTCAAGTTATCTCTGCTGAGATAAGGAGATTGCTGGATTGAAAGTCAGAATTAATCAGAATATTAACACCAATATATCGACAAGTGCATATGAAATTCTGACATTTTCTATCTTTGAACCTAGCGAAAACTAGAATATGACAATTTGAGGATATGTCTGGGATGACTCTTACTAAATATTAATATGAAGAAAATTCAAATAATGAACCTGAAATATTAACTAAATAATTTAAGATAAACAATATATTTCAGAAAAAAATCTCTTTTGTAAAAGTTCAGAAGATAAGATGTATTTATTCTGATTTGGCAACCCTCGCTGCTCAATGGGCCTAGTTTCTTACGCCGAACAAATGACCCTGCTGTGTTTTGCACATTGATGTGCTATAAGAAAACAAAAAATTTGTAACTGGGGGCCTAAAAAAATTGGGGCCAAAACAGATCCGACAGTTACTTTCTCCAAACAAGTTCTATTGAAAGGCAACCAAACTGCTGTTCCGAGCTAAAAAAAGAAAAGAGTATTCCTTAAAGTCAGTAAGTTAAAATTGTATTAACAAGCTTATATCTTTCTACCGCCTTTTAGATTTTTTAAAATTTTAAAAGGTATTGTTGGTAATATCTATGTTGCTTAATTGCATTATTTTTCAGTAAGCTTAATTTTGTTATTATCATAAATATTGCTATCAGTTTAGCAACCATTACCTAGAAGATAATAAACATCAGTTAGTTGTAGCGTTAGCAAGAGCAAACAAAGGGCACTATTCTGTGATATCTCCTTTATTGGGTACATTTACTAGTTCAATGAAAAAATATTTCCATCTTAGGTATCTAATTAGGATCATTACCCCAATACAAGCGTTCAATCGACATACTGTACAGCAAAAATATCCGGTATCAGATGAGTGCTCAACTTCCTAACCCAGTTTTTCTGTCAAATAAATCTAAATAAACTCAGAAATTGAGCTTGTAGTTATTGAGGTGATTCACTGAAAACTGCTTTAAGGAATATTTTCACAGAAGTTTGTTATTTCAGAAATATTTAATTTTAGCTGCCTTTTGGTTTTTGCTCGACAATTTTAACCGAAATTTCTAAATACCCATTTAAATCAAAGTCGATTACGCTTTTCTGAAAGAAAAAAGAGCATGCATTTTCACTCAAACTAGGTGGATTTCTGTGATTTTTCTTTGATGTTTTTTTTCCTATTTTTAGCGGAACAGTTGAGTATTTAACAACAATCAAATAATATTGTTCTGGTACCCCGCCAGCATAGCTAACAGAAAATTCTAAGACCTGATTCGAGACACAAAATAAACAAAATTCCATTCGACAAAATAAAGAATATGTCTTCATTTTCGTAAAAAATTAAAACGATGACGTGAAAGCAGAATCCATTGAAAAAGAGTAAAAATGAAAGGTTAAAGTTTTTTGTTAGAATGACGTTCTATTATTTCCACCAGCTTTTAGGCTTACAGAAATTTGCTTGTCCCTTAGTTTTGTCACAAGCCAAAGCATTTGCCCTCAATGTTTTGTTTTGCTGTGGTTTCCTTAATCGTCTGGTCCAACTGAATTTCTAAACAATTACGGAACTAAAAATGCCAGAAATTCAAATATACTAAGCTAGCTAAAGTTTATTTGCATTATTTTTTCCAATTTCAATCTTGTAAGTTGCCTGTTTAAATCAATGTTGGGGCACTCGACAGAAGTCATTTCGTAACTCTGGCGAACATCTTGACTTACTATGGCTTCTCATAGAACGCTAAAAATCCTCAGTGATGTCGAGTAAAGTCCTGTAATTTTAAATAAGTACCTCATTATTTAGTCCAAGCCTTAATTTCCATTTGTCTTCATCTAGTGTCAACTGGCCCCGGTGCATTTATGATATCACACATAGGAGACTAGTGCTATAGATCTTTATTAACCGCCTTTGTTTACAAACAGTCTTTGATTAACCGCAAGTACTGGTTACACAGATATTAAATTATGCAAGTTGAGCTTGGTTTTTTCAGGGGTTTAGCTTTAACTTATGCCGAAGTTGTGAACAAGCAGGCTGATAAATACGAGAAACTGAGGTTGAAATGAAAAACTCAGGCTTTTCCACCGCCAAATTAATGTTTTTTTCTCTCCGGCTCGGAACTACCAGATGAAAATTGTTAGAATTTTTTATTAATGGTAAGTGTTAGTAATCTTTTTTCAGTTGAACATAGAGGTTTCCGCTGTTTTAAGTCAACTTCTCTGCTCAGTTGCCACAGCGGTAGTTATGAAAGAAAACTTGTTTGTTCGCAATCTAACCACAACTTTATTAGCTATGATTATTTTCTCACAAAAAATAATGAGCAAATGAACAGATCAGTGCAGCATGAAAACTGAGTATGGTGAAACGTAACAAACGGCATGTTTTCATCGTTCACAATTTTTGTTTCTTTTTTATCAGAAGCATGAATATAAATATGTTGCTACCTTTTTGTTGCGCCATTTTACCCTCTAGCTATCGTTATTCCAGATGTTAACCATGCAAATATAGCTACCTGTTAATTCTATTTGGTTACTCACTCAAAGAAAGAAATTTTGCGTTGAAGTAGTGCGAAATGACCACCAAATATGGCAAAAGTTTAAGGCAATCAAAGACTATAGTTGTGCAAATAGTTGGCCAATAGTTGTGCAAAAAACATGCGAAAACGTTCGCTGAAAGCTTGTTTGATTTGAGGATCTATTTTCTGCATGCTTTTCCTGGACTAAACAGCAAACTAATTGACTCCATTTAGCTGCCTCGAAGATTTAGGAACAGCGAAATTTTCATCCCTTTTTCTCTATTTTATCTTCCCAGCTTAGCCGGAATCACTTGGCGATCTTGTTGCACCCGTTTGATCACGGCTCTTTTTTTAACATCAGATTGATCTTTTTCGCCTTGTCAAAGCTCTATTGAAGGCAAACCACACTGCTGTTCTCAACTCAAGAAGTAATTGAGTATTCTGTAACATCATTATTTTAAATTTTTATTCCCAAGCCTAAATGACTTTTCTTTTGCCTATTTTTTTAATATTTATGGTTTTTATTTATTATCACAATTAATGATTAAGTTTTTATTAGCATTTTTTAATTATTGAAGTAACTTTATTAACTCTTTCGTTGTTACCAGTTTAACCATCAAAATGTTTAAGATAACAAAAATCCTTATTTGTAGCGCTAGCAAGAGCTAACAAATTAAGTTTTTTGAGATCTAGATTATTAGGAACTTCTACTATTTCAATTTAAGAACTTTCCGGTTTAATTATCTGAGAAATTGTAGATCATTTCTGCTGAATCCTCGTTCATCTGATGTACTGTACAGCCAAAGTATCCAGTATCAGAAGCGAGCTCAAATTGGTATACCCTGATTAGTTGGCATATAAACTAACTCGTTGTTATCGGTGCAGAAATCAAACTTGTAGCTACTGAAGTACTTCATTGAAGACTGCTTTTCGTTGAAGTTCTTTTAAGAAGTTTGTTTATTCACAAAAATCTGCATTTGTGAATAACAGAAGTTTATTACTTCAGAAAAATCTCAGAGTTTTTACTCAAAAACTGTAACCCCTGGATTAAACCAGAGAATGGCACCTTTTTGAAAGATAGAAGAACATGAAATTTCATTTGAAGAAGGTGAACCTTTTATGATTTTAGATTACATCATAGATACTCGATTGATTTGAGCAGATCAAAATCGGAATAATTGAAGATGAGTTGGTTAAAAAATTGGCTTCCGGATTTTGAAACCTATAGCTGAGAGTTCCTAACTCTTTAAAATTCTGCTCGCGTTTTACTAAACAGGCCAGCTGCTATTTTCTCTAGTGTGTATTTTTTCGACAGTGTGTAAAGTGCGGAAAAGGATTTGAAATGCACATTAGGCTAATACAGTTTTTTGCACATTTTTGAATTGATTATAATTTGAATTGGAAGCGATATCCAAGCTAACAGACAAAACTTAATTTCAATGTTTCCAGCCACAGTTGGTAATCTCAAAAGTACCCCTAGGTGCACCGAAAAGCACTTCTTTTCACAAGCGGAATTTTCTTAACGAATTCCATTGTGACAATTTTGGCGTGATCTTTCAACTTAAATTAATATTTTCCCTTCTAGCGGTAGAAAATTAAGGTTGCCTAATATTTGTTGCCATATTAAACAACTAATCCTTTGATCAGCCGTTTTACAAAACATTTATCCAACGAAAATCTCGTTCGGTGAAGGAATGCAATCATGAGCTGGATCAAGTTTTTTCACAGGAGAAACGAACAATTTAGCAACTTGATAGCACCTTGCGTTTTGAGGAGTTTTTTTCTTCTTTATGCCTGCAGGCTGTTCTTTTGAAAGAATTACAATAAAGGAGTTACAATAAATGAACTTCTTCTGGCCTACATTTTTTGTCAAGGGAAATCTTAACATTTCCGATTCTCCGTTAATCAAAATCGTGGATATTTCCCAGACCTAGGCCTCGACCTATTGAAAGATTTAAAAGCAAAACCGGAGCAAGACTAAATAACTTTGCACCAGAGCAGTCCAACTTAAGAAACAAGTGGAAAACTGCCTAAATTCTTTTGTCAAATCTTAAGATAAAGATTACTGGTAGCTTGGATATGTTACCACAATACTTGATTCGATGTAACCAGCTAACTTAAGTGTATTGCTCCTAGTCCCTTTGGCCATGACAAAATTTTGGCGTTATTCAGTTGGTTTTCCTTCCAAAATAATGAGCTGTATTTTGAATTTGGTTGATAACTGTCTTTCCATAAGTCTGTAACTAGACCTTGGTTTCCATAACAAGAAACATTTTCTTATATCTTTTATCAGAATGCACTGCAGCAATTACATAATGTGAACGATCAACCATAGTCATTGACAGAGCAGCTTGTGATATCGCAAAAGCACTTTTTGATAGAGCAGATGCCATTGATAGTTTTGAAGCAGAAGTGGTACTGTCAAGCGTACCCCAAAGTGACCGGAAAGCTTGTCCTTCAAAAAGGAGTTTTCTTAATGAGTTCCACTGTGACAATTTTGGTGTGACCTTTCTTTATAAATAATTATTTTCCCTTCTAGCGGTAGAATATAAAGGTTGCCTCATGTTTTTGTTTCATATTAAAGAACTAATTATTCAATCACATGTCGTTTGTTTACAAAAAACTAATCCAACAAAAATCTCAGTGAAGGGATGCAATTATGAGTTGCCACGCGTTCTTTTTCACAGGAAAAACAAACAGTTCAGTGACCACATATCAACTTGCGTTTAGGTAGCTTTTTATTCTTCTCTATGCCCCTAATAACAATCTCCAATTAACTATTTTTTTGCAGGTAGTTCATTTTTTCAAGATACATAGAAATTAGGGCTTTTCTTGAGGCCTAAAATTTTTTCAAGGAAAATTTTGGCCATTCCAAATCTCTGTGAGGAAAAATCATAATAGCTTTGCACCATAGTATTCTAACTTAAGAAACAAACTGTCAAAAGCCTAAAGAATCCTGCCAAATCTTAAAATAAAGATTTATGGCAGCTTGAACACATTACCACATTAATTGATTCCATGAAGCCAGCTAGCTTAAAAGTAATGCTCATAGTCCCATTTTCCATGACAAAATTTTGGCGTTATTCAGTTGTTTTCCCTTACAAATTTATGAGCTATATTTTTGAATGCAGGTCTTTGAGGGATTTGTGGTTCTTCTTGATCGTAAAAGATGAAGCATGCATGCTGACTACGTTATATGCAATATTCCACGTAAATCTTTAGTGACAAAAAGCTGACCTGAAAAGACCAATGATGCACACATGAAAAGACTTTAACTCGACTTTGTTTGCAAACATTGTGTCGAGTTTAAATCCAGCGCAATTTTGGGGTCAAGCCATAGTCTAGCAATAGTCTAGCCGTGTCTAGCAATATTCTTTTGCAAAATATTTGAGTCGCGCTAAAGTCCATAATGTATAAAAGTCCAGCTAAATTCCTTTCATAGCTCAAATGAGTCGAGAATTTTTTCACAAAACGCATTGGTGGAACCTCGTCCTTTCATAAGTCTGTAGCTAGACCTGGATTTCCATAAGAGACTTTTTCTGATAACTTTTGTTACACTGCAGCTCTTAAATAATGTGAACGATCAAATAAACCTTTTCCCTTCTAGCGGTAGAGAACAATGGTTGCCTCATGTCTTTTTTTGTCATAGCATTAAATTAATTCTTCAATCAGGCGTTGCTTGGTTACAAAAAATTAATTCAACTGAAACCTCGTTCGGTGAAGGAATGTAATTATGATCTGAAACAAGTTTTTTCATAGGCAAAACGAACAATTCGGTGAGCAGATAACAACTTGCGTTTTAAGGACCTTTTAGTTGTTCTCTATGCCCAAAATAATAATCGCTATATATTTATATGCTTTTTGCACGCATTTCCTTGTTTAAAAAATACATAGAAATAAGAAAAATCTTCTGGCCTAATTTTTTTTCAAGGAAAGCTAACTTTTTTTGAAAGCTAACTTTATTTCTTGCTTCTCGCTACAGTTTTTAGAATTTATTTTGTTCCTTTCTCTCACGATTTTGTCATTTTCAAGATTGTTTATTGAATCGTGTTTTCACATCGCAAAAAAATCTTTTGCTGCTCTGAATATAGGCGCTCGAATTCTTTTCAAAAAATGGTTGTGGTAGAGACCCGAAATAAAAAAAAATTGTTCGGTGAACTTTTTATTTTTTTCGATCTTCGATACAAAGAATATCTAGTCAAACTTATTTTTTTTGACGATTTTCTGTTTGCGTTTGCAAGAAAAATTGCCGCGTGATCTCATATTTGTCCCTGGTAGCTGATCAACGGTAAATTTATATAATAGGAGACAGTCTTGTTAATCCATCTTGTCAATTTGTTCTTGTTGGAACAGTTGAATCTATTTTCTCGCATTATACACAAAGAGCCCTATGATCAATCAAAAAACTGTATTAAAACTTCCGTAAAAATGGCAACAAAAACGGAACGCTAACTAATTGTGCACTCTTAATGGTACGCTCACTAAATGAAATTCTTTTACTGCATGCCGTTTTTCTAAGGAACTCAGAAATTGTGAGATAAATGAAACAGTTTTCCGACCAACCGAGTCAATGGGGATTGAAAAATTTGTTTTCAGGTGTTTCAGCTTCTTTTCACAGGCTGTAAATTGACTCTCCTGTTGTTCAGTCCCAACAAATGTTGTGTTTTCCTCCAGATTGGGACTGAGTGGGCGTTATAATTGCGCCGAGTTTGGGATAAATTTTGTGAGAAGATGAACAGTCCTCTTAAATTATCTCATTTCGAAATTTTTTGGGGGGGATTTGGGCTATTGGAGAGCTCCTTTGTTGTTTAATAAAAGCATCATACTGGAAATTTTTTCAATTTGATACAGAGGCATTCAGTTACTGTTTTTTGCGAAACCAATTTTTTTTTCCAAGTTTAATCTCAGATTTTCATCGTCTAATTTTTTAGAGCCCTCAACAAGTTTAATGCGATCTTCAGACCTCTTTTTGCTAACAATCAGTATATAATCGAGAAAACAATATGAAATTTGAAAACGAATTAAAGTGCTATCAATTCTTTTTTGAATTTAAGCCGGCATAGCAGTATGTGTTTCATATCACGAGCTTACTATATTAAAGTTGCAATGACGGCCTCTTTCATAAGTTATTTTTAATTGAATCTGCACGTTTTGCAAACCGATTGAAGAGAGACAAACCATTGCTTGCGGCTTAGAAAATAGTGGGAGATTGCTTTGAGCAAACTGGTGTCTGGCAACCAATGTTTGTTTTTTTTGTGATTCGATTTTTTTCAGAGTTTTTGAGCGTTCCCGATAACAATTGGAAAAACGAAATTTTTATCCGATCAATTTGAAAGTTTTAGATGTGTCCTTCACAGAGTAATTTTTCAAATTCTGTTTTTACTTTGAGTTGCAGATGAATTGGTACTTTTCGTTCATTCTTGTCTCGTGCTGTATTTTTTTGGGAAACTTGACTGTATAATGATCTCTGATTTTTCAATTCTTATTGATCTCTGATTTTTCAATTCTTATTTATCGTGGAAATTCAACCCCTGTTTCGGACAAAATTGTGATGGGTTAGCCACGCTTTAAGGTCTCCGCGTTTTGTTGCATGATTTTTTTTGTGAAATTTTGTATCCAGAACCTCCGTTCTTCCTTTCCATTACCCCACAATGAACTTCTAGCCACATAGTGTGCATAGTCGGTTGCGACAAAAGATTCCTACCACCACGATTTTTAAATTCCCATTAAAATTTAATTTGCTTATTTCTCATTTGGCATTCTTGATATGTCATTCTTTCAGTGTTTTTAATCTGTGCTATCGCTTTTCGATTGCCTGCGATCTACGAGCAGAATTACCTAGCATTTACGAATTCCTTAATTTCGTACAAGGATCATATGATTTCCTATTGGTAATACAAGGATCGTACTAGGAAAGACGTTATGATTTGTATGACAACATCTATGGCCCTTATTGTATTGCTACTAGGAAGTGGCTCGTGGGACTTGGTTTTTAACAATCACAAAACGCATAAATTATCAACCAAAATATTATTTCAAAATGGCGTTTTATTACCTATCTAAGACTACTGGGTAGGGGCATTCCAAACTGGGTTCCACTCTAGCGGTGACAGCGTAAACGTTTCTACATTACACGTTACCTGTTGCACTAGACTGGCAAGGATCGCAAACAGACATGAAATGATTAAATTAAAACGAAACGCATAAAATAACACCAAACGCTTAAAATACCACGAAACGCATAAATTAATCACGAAACGATTAAATTAATACGAAACAGTTAGTTTAACACGAAACCATCAATTAATACGAAACGATTAAATTAATACAGAACAGTTAGTTTAACACGAAACGATTAAATACGAAACGATTAAATTAATACGAAACGATTAAATTAATACGAAATAATTAAATTAATACGAAACGATTAAATTAATACGAAACGATTGAATTAAAACGAAACGATTAAAATAATACGAAACGATTAAATTAATACGAAACAATTAAATTAATACGAAACAATTTAATTAATACGAAACGATTAAATTAATACGAAACGATCAAATTAATACGAAACGATTAAATGAATACGAAATGATTAAATGAATCCGAAACGATTAAATGAATAAGAAACAATTAAATTAGTACGAAAAAATTAATTTATTACGAAGCAATTAAAGTAAAACAGAACAGTCAGTTTAACACGAAACGATCAAAATAATACGAAACGATTAAATTAATACAAAAGTTATTTTAACACGAAATGATCAACTAATACGAAACGATTAAATTAATACAGAACAGTTAGTTTAGCACGAAACGATCAAATTAATACCAAACGATTAAATTAATACGAAACGATTAAATTAATGCAAAACGATTAAATTAATACGAAACGATTAAATTAATACGATACATTCAAATTAATACAAAACAATTAAATTAATACGAAACGATTAAAGTACTACGAAACGATTAAATTAATACAAATCAGTTAGTTTAACACGAAAAGATCGAATTAATACGAAGCAATTAATACAAAAATGTTAGTTTAACACAATACGATCAAATAAATACGATACTGTTAAAATAATACGAAACGTTTAAATTAAGACGAACCGATTAAAATAATACGAAACTATTGAATAATACAAAACAGTTAGTTGAACACGAAACGATCAGATTATTACGAACCGATTAAATTAATACGAAACTATTGAATAATACAAAACAGTTAGTTGAACACGAAACGATCAGATTATTACGAACCGATTAAATTAATACGAAACGATTAAATTAATACGAAACGATCGAATTAATAAGAACCGATTAAAATATTACGAAACGATTAAATTAATACGAAACGATCAAAGTAGTACGAACCGATTCAAATAATACGAAACGATTAAATTAATACGACACAATCAAATTAATGCGAACCGATCAAATTAATACGAACCGATTAAAACAATACGAAACGATTAAAATAATACGAAACGATCAAATTACTACGAAACATGTACGCGCATTGTGACACTGGACTGGACGTTGAAAGGTTCGGGTTGCAACTGTAGATACACCCAACCATTTTTACGAAAAATAATGGTTTCAGACGAAACTCAGCTAATACTCAGACATTGCCATTAGGACAGTTGGCTACTTTTCAGACTGATGTGGTTTGCCTATCTCGATGTTCCGTTTCCAAGTTTTCCCTCTCGAGCAGTTCTTGATAGGTATCGGCTCCAACTTGCCCGTCGTTATCATCTCTGAAATCTGGAATGAAGAATGGGACAGAGTTTCCACCAGAGGGCACCAGAAAATGCACCGTTCCTTGGCTCTTCCGGTAGTACTCGATGAAGGGTTTAACCTGCAGAAGTTGCGCCTGAAACCAAAATTTGTTTGTTGCCAAATTGACTTTCTTTCGTATCATTAGGCTTCATTAATTTAGACAAGTTAGATAAGCATGTACGTTGACATTAATTAGATCTGGATTGAGCTTATTCAAGTCAACGATCTAAAAACTCGCAGAAATTGACGATTTGAAGTATTAAAAACATTGAAGCATTAAAAACGCAATTAAAAAACACTTTAACTCAATTGGGAGTAAAAATATGCATTGACTTTTTTGCTGTGACCTATCAATAAGTTGAAAGAAACAGGTTTCAGTCTTCTTCAAACTCACGCCGAAATGAAATCTACCCTAGTCCAGACCTGTAATTTGGAAAGACCTATTAACTGCAGGTTGGGTGTTTAATATTGAAATAAATTACACGGCCGAGGACACTAGTTAAATACATAAGTCAAGCCAAATCCTTTTCATATGCAAAATGAGGCAACTAAAAAGTTCCGACAACATCTGGGTTTGATTTCGTGACCTTTTTACAATCTTACCCAATGCTTAACCAATCAAGCCACATTGTCCTTAACTTTGAAGCAAAATGAAAACAAGTCATTATAACTGTCGCGAGCGTAATTCCAGGACATGTTTTAATGTCCAGCCGAATTCCAGAACACCTTTGTCCAGCCGAATTCCAGAATACTTTATTGTCCAGCCAAATTCCAGGACGCATATTTTAGTTCCGGCCAAATTCGAGGACGGTTCTTTTAGTTCCAGCCGAAGTCCAGGGTATCACATTAGGTCCAGACAAATTCTTTTCATACTGAATATCTGTCGAGGAAAGTCTTTTCATACACTAAATCTGTCGAGGACGGTCTTTTAATTCCAGGTCTGGACTAGGGTGGTATCCAGCAAAATCACTATATAGGCTGTTTTACCACTTCTAGCACACAATTTGATCCTCCATTAGTTAGTTAGATAAAAACATGACCCCAGATAAACTGCAGGCAGAAGCAAAATACAACTCAGCTCAATTTTATGGAAAACATTTTTGACGAAATCGTAAAATCCATGAGCTTTTTCTTCAAGAAATTTATACATTGGCCTCAATTCCACGTTCATAGGGTTTATCTTGAATCATTTGAATTAGTCTGTTGGGTAATTAAATTAAACCAAACAAACAACTCACCAATTCCATCCGACTAAATGGATGTATAAAAGTCCACGATAAGACCAAATTTCGCCATGCTATAAGAGCGTGTCTACAACAGTTAGTCGATTCGAATTCAAGCAAATATTTTAGCGAAAAAAATTTTCAATAATCATAAAATAACTGGATAACTCTCTCGTTAAATAGGCAAAAATCCTGCATATTTGCTAGAACATTCTCATATTAGGTGAAAACCCTGTTTGGAGCTTACAGAGTAACACCAGTTTTTGGTCTGAAAGCTTGTGAGTGGGCATAAAACGTATATATTGTGCCAACTTCGCAAAAAAACCCAGTTGAGCACATGTGGTTCTCAGAACAAAATTCTTGGTCATTCAAACATCGTTGCTAATTCTGATAAAATTTTCTTTAAAAAAGTCATTAGGATGAGCATATCATAATAATGACTTGTCGCCTTAAGAATTAGATAATTTTTATCGCCGTTTCAACGTCCCAGTTTCAAATTTAATCTTCAGCAAGGAAAATGGCTGAAGACTATAACAAAATTATTGCGTATAATAAAAGCAATAAGGCAGCAGTTGTTATTTAAAGGAACGCAGTAGGGCAAAAATAAAAATCGTCTAGTCTATCATATGGTAAGCCCTGACAAACTGGGCTTTATTTGTCTATAAATCTGGGAGGACAATGCGCAATCAACGTTACTTACCCGTATGTATCTACGCATCGCAGCAATCCCCCGCCACGAAGGCAGGATGTTGGGCACACAGGTCACCAAGGGAATCGCAGAACTGACCATGGGTACCGCCTCCATAATTGTCGCTTTTGAATGTGGAGCACTCTCGCTGTTATGATCCCCCTCCTCCTCCGGATCTGAGCCACGGATTAGGAACAATTTGTAGTCTGCCCCTTCCAGACGACGCACAAGATCTTCCAGGCTCATTTGGTCTCCGCATTTCTCAACAATTGCCCCCACGATGTAGCGACATCAATTTGAAGGAACCCGTGCAGACACAGTATATCAGTAATTTCGGAAACACCAAAAATGAAACAATTCTAGCAAGATTCGAAATTTTTATCACAATCTTGTCAGATGTTTAGATGGTGGAAAAAATCAGTTTTTCTGCATAAACTTGTTTTTGGGGTAGTTTGGATCATTCAGAAAAAGTTTGTTCCGTAGTGCGTTGAATGGGGATCCCACGTCACGTGAAGAGCACTTATAAAACATTCAATGCCCTCATTTGCTTGTTTTGAAGTTTGGCAAGCAAAACATTCGTGAAAATTGTTGAAACCTGCAGTCAGTTATTTCATTACAATTCATTTTTTCATTTCTTACACAAGATGGGATAATTCATATCTTCGATTTTTCATGCAGACAGGATAAAGGTAAAAAAGAACAATGCAAAGACAAGTTTCAGTGGCAATTGTTTTTTGCTGAACGGATGGATCTTCAATTGACGTTGGTCACAGTTAGAGAGTTTTGTTCGATCTAGTATTTTTTTTTTCAGTCGACTGCATTTTTCAGTATCAATAAGTGCAAACGTGAATGTCAAGTAAATCTAAAGAGATGTAGGTTACAGTCTGTGCTCGCCAAATTTCTATCTGATTAAATTTTTCTTTATCTCATGTAACGATGAAGTGAGATTTTCAGTGCGCCGGGGGGGGGGGCAAAAGTTGGCAAAGTTGGCCAATTTTCATGCAAACCCCCGCCCCGCCCCCGGTTCAGGGAGGGGATTCAAAGCGTTAACCAGGGGGGGGGGTGATGTCTTTGGTAACAGATTCGTACATTTTGCGGGTTGTCATAGTAAATCCCGATCGTGTCACTGTAGGGCGCCAGTTTTCGCAAGCGTGATAAGTTGCCAAATCTCGCCATGTAGGAACCAGTGTACACTTTGTACGCCACAACCCGGGGGATATTTAACAGGTGTTTCTTCTCCATGCTGATCTCTATCCTGGCAAACATTCCAGAATAAACCAGATAAAAGAAAATAAACCCACTCCGAAAGTCACAGAGCAGCTGGTGACAATGAATTCAACGTCAGTGAAGTCCATTTTAAACCTGAAATCTATCAGCAACATTTTTGTCAGCAGTTTGTTTGGCAAGATGATGCAAAAAGAACCATAGCTGGGTTATCAATAAGTTAACCGCAGCGCTTTTTATAACTTATTCGATTGTTTTTTTTACACCATGCAATGGTAGTTCCCGGTAAAACCCTTACCTTGTTCGAACCCCGTACGTGTTTAATATGTTAAAATTCACCCCCGCTGTGTAATTGTGTAGTGTGACAAATCGCTATACGCTATTTCAATAAACATCATAACGGGACTCGGTGCTTGTTGATATATCAAAAAAAACATAGAACGTGCTATCGAACAAGTTTTGCAGAGTAGAGCTGGGATTCAATTCTGAGCTTAATATTCCGGTATTTTTTTGAAAACATGCAAGCAGACAAAACTATTCTGCCGGCGATATAGTTTCAAATCAAGCGCAATTTTTTTTAATATCACCAATGTGATTAGTCAGTCCAAGATGCTATCGCTTGTCTCGGGATCAAATTTCAAACTTAAAGTCTCCAGAGATCAGCTTTCTGTTTTTCGTTAGTTTTCCGAACGTTTGCTTGCGTTGCAACTTTCTGGGACCCAATATCAACTTTACGAGACGCTCAACTTCATTTTGTCGGCAAATTTAACGAGAGGCCCATATGTGTCTGACGCTCACCTCTCTTCTAGTTACGCGCAGTTATAGCTTGTCCCATAAAGTTGAAATAAGCGAACGTTTCAAAAAGCCACAGGTTAGAGTTCGGAGGTCACAATTCAAATATAAAACATGTAGAAAAAATTGATCAATGATAACTTAATGGAGAAAACGTTGACATTCAAATGAGCACATTGATGCTCAATTGCACGTTTTTTGGCGTTTTTTGAACCTTCGCTTATTTCATTTATTTCAACTTTGTGGGACAAACTATAAATCTGGTTAAGATTTCACTATAAAAGTGTACGAAAAGCGTTGAAAATGAACCAATTGTTTGAAATAAATTTGAAAACTTATGGGACATGATATTTATAGGTTGTCCCGTAAAATTGAAACTACCAAAAGTTCAAATACACTGTCCACGCATCGCTTATTTGCATGCTTAGTCGCATGGTTTGGCATTTAAACTTTCTGAGACAGACTAAAATGTTTTGAATCCTAAAAAGTTCTATAAAGTTTGCAAAGCACAAGGCAGTCAACTGAATATCAATATACCTGCATCTGCAAATTTTAAATTTGACCTTTGACCTTCGAAACGTCTGATAGCGTTGCAGCTCTATGGGACCAACTATAGTAAGTTATATAACGTTGCAACATAAGCGAAAGTTAGAAAAACTCCCGACGTGCAAATGAACAACGATGTGCTGATCTCTGCGTGTTTTCAATCTAACTCTGGCCTTTGCAACGTTCGCATGCGTTGCAGTCTTATGGGACGTACTCTATATAGGATGTCCAACAAAATTGAAATAAACAAAACGTGGCTGAAGGCAGTGAGCAGAGATCAAAAGTTCAAAGTTAACATTTGAAACGTGAAAAAAGAGTTGATATGAAGATACAGTCAGTGTCATAAGGTTGCAACGCTATCGAACGGTTCAAAAGTCAAAGTTTTAATTTAAAACATGGAGATATCTAGCAAAACACTGCCCATTTGCAAGCCCCGATCTTTTCCAATGTTGGCTCGCGTTGCAACTTTATGGTATTTTCTATACAGACCAAAAGATAGCGTTCAATTTACCAAACATTTGCTCAATTGTATGTTAATGCGTTTAGTGAACGTTTGATGATTTCAACTTTAAAGGACAGACTATATGAGAGAGTCTAACTGTCCTATAAAGATGAAATCATCAAACGTTCAATAAACGCATTGACATACAATTGAGCAAATATTTGGTCAATTGAATGCTATCATTTTTGAGTGTAGCTCAATTTCATCTGTTTTTACGTTTGAAATGGGTAATTTCACCCTTTTGAACTTTTTTTTCGCTGATTTTAGAAACCCTTGTTATTATTTGAACCAATTAAGTTCAAAACTTGACCTTTCATCCATCTGCTGGGATTTCTACTTTATGCTACTATTTTAGTCAGTTATGCAAAAACAAACTAGTCTTGGTATTTACAGTATTGAAGCTTTAGAGCAAGTCCAGAACAAAAAAAACTTGCAAAATCTCGCTTTGTTAAATAGTTGAAAAAAGACATAACGCAGCAAAAGGTCCTCCCGCAGCAGTTTCGGCTTTATATAGTTTTAGGTTTTTTACAGTTGCAAATTTGTCCAACTTTCAACAGAGAAAAGTCCTCGATCAAAGACTGTAGTTACATTGCGACATGAGTGTAATTTTCAATGAACTTTTCTCTTCGTCTTAGTCAAAAAACGCATAAAATATCAGAAAAAAACTTGCCTTCAATTAGAATTACCGCAAATTAAATACTTCAGGTTCTGAATCTGAAAAGCTTTGAAAGTCAAGCAAATTAAGAAATCAAAAAGAAGAAAAATTTTGAATGCTTTTAATAGTCTGAACAAAAATACTTTTGTCTTCAGTTTTTAATACTTTGAAACATTCTGAGGTTTGTATGACCATTGTATGAACATACCACATATCTCATATGAGCATATTTGTCGCAAAATCACACAACTCGTTCACCTTGCTCAAAAAATAAGTTTACTTTCAAATACTTCAATATAAGTTTGTAGGATTTGGGCGAAGCTTCACCCACTTTAAATATCTAACATCTAACTTCAAATATGCTGTGAATTTTGTTTCGGCTACACAGTCATTAATGCGCAGAATGCTTTTGCTTCTTTCCTTCTCAAACACATCATTTTACATACGAAATAACCAGTGAACGTTGTGGCTGCTGCCGACCGTTTGTAATAAGAGTGACTGATGGAGATATGGGATCTGTTGTCTCAAAAATGATGCTTCTCATTTCAGTGTCTGATCTTTGGACAGATTCATTTTTGATTACGCACAATTCCACCATTCCTAACACCCTAACTTTTATTTTGTACATTTTGGTCCTCTATTCTACTTGTGAAACAGTTTGGGTGACAATTTTTCAGCGGGGAAAGAATTATTGTACTTTATCCGAGATTGAAAAATTTTTTGTCGTCTAGCTGTAATTTTTGACTAGTGGTCGCACTGTAATTGAGTGAAAGCATAGCTTTAGGGTCATCGGGGTTAGAGCGGTGGTGAGCTTTGTCGCCAATCAGCATCCCTGTATCAAACAGAATAAAATTCATCTCAAAAGCAATTAAAAGACATTTTGGCCGGATAACCGAACAACTGGTTGGTCAGTCAAAACCCCGCAATGTGGGTCGCGTCTCATATGTGAAATTAAAACAAAATAACCGGTGTCTGATTGAAACCACCCCGGTTAAGTACTAATTATTGAAATTTATATGTATTTATGAATACTGACAGAAAAATCCATATTTTATAAATAGTTATAAATCCTCTACCCGAGTAGTATAAAAAAGTGACTAGAACCTCACCGGGGGGGGGGGACGGACACTTTTGGAAGCCTGATTTTCTAGGCCCAACAACATCGGGGTGGGACAATTTGAAATTTCTGCGGGGTGGCCATCTACAACGGGGTGGGACAGTTTGAAATTTCAAATTGTCCCACCCCGTTGTAGATGGCCACCCCGCAGAAATTTCAAATTGTCCCACCCGGTGTTGTTGGGCCGAAAAAATCAGGCTTCCAAAAGTGTCCGTCCCCCCCGCGTTGAGGTTCTAGTCACTTTCCCCCCCCCCCCCCCCCGTTGTACCTCTGGCCAGCTCCAATTTTTTTTTTCAAAAAAAATCTGCTAATTCATCTTTCGGTTGATTGTGACATTGTTCAATTTGTTTACAAGCTTGACCCAGTTTTTGTTACGACTGATTGTTTGCTGCGGTGTGTGTTTGTTTGATTAGAACAGTGATATAAACTTTGCACTGTTTTTGCCAGCATTATCGTTAAATGTTTTGTGAACAATAAAAAGTGTTCAGAGTCGAATTTTTCTATTTTTAAATTTCCTACTAAGGGGTGTCGATTTAAAATTTTTTGAAAAATGGTGTCCAAAAATTTTTTCTCAATTTTTTGTCTCTAATAGACGTTAAATGTTGTGAAACATGTTTTGTGAATGATAAAAAGTGTTCAAAGTCCATTCTTTCAATTTTGAAATTTTTCCCCTAAGGGGTGTCGACACTTGTGAATTTTTTTGAAAAATGGGTTCCAAAAAATTTTTTCTCGATTTTTTGTCTCTAATAGACGTCAAATATTGTGAAACATGTTTTGTGAATGATAAAAAGTGTTCAAAGTCGATTTTTTCAATTTTGAAATTTTTGCCCTAAGGGAAGTCGACATTTATAAAATTTTTTGAAAAATGGGGTCCAAATATTTTTTCTCGATTTTTTGTCTCTAATAGACGTCAAATGTTGTGAAACATGTTTTGTGAATGATAAAAAGTGTTCAAAGTCGATTTTTTTTCAATTTGAAATTTTTCCCCTAAGGGGTGTGGACACTTGTAAAACTTGGGTCCAAAATTTTTTTCTCAATTGTTTTCTCTCCAATACATATCCACATCATAAAATTGTCTTTTTAGCAAGAGATAGTTTCGATCTACCAACCTCTGGTTATGGGCCCAGCGCGCTACCACTGCGCTATCTTGCTTTGCACACATACATACTCACACACCTACACACACTCACAAAACACCTATACAAGCATAGGTACGTATGTAACATAAACATTCATTAATTCAGTCATTCATTCGTATGTACAAATATAAATACATATATACAAACTTACATAATTTCATACAAACATTCATACATATTTACATAAATACAATCATACATACATACATACACATACATACGTACATACATACATACATACATACATACATACATACATACATAAATACATACATACATACACACATACATACATTACATACTCAATGATAAAAAACCCAGTTGTACAAGAAACACAAGTTTTCACCTAAGTATGTACACAATTATGGTCATAATCACTAATGTCCGTAAATGCATACAAATTGGTGAAAACAACAGTAAAACAACTAACCTGTTAGTAGATGAATGAAATCAATACTGATATATTAATTGGAGAGTCATCGGATCATGCCCAAACACGTTCAGGGTCACAAAACTTTCCAAAATAAACTGACCAATCACAGTGCTTGATTTATTATTCAAGTTGACAACCAATCAGTATTGAAAGATTTATAAACAAAAACTCTAAACGCTCACGTACAGTAAACAGTAATTAATGAACACAATAGGAACAAAAGACATCAAGCTCATTCATGAGAAAGTTTTATCACTGAGAGGTAACATAAATTATACACACATATCTTATCGACAATTATATTTCGTAGCTGCTTGTTCTTTGTTAGATCCAGAAGTTGACGGAGAAATAGCACTCAAATTTAGACCCTATGGTCGTTTCATTGGAGTTGATAATTCAAGACTAGATCCTTTATTGAAACGGAGCAAAGTGCTACGACTTCATGCTGCATTGCATGACGCAGCTGGATTTATAAAAGATTGCCGAAACAAAGGCCCTGGATATGTTTACGCTTTCCGTTACTCACCAGTAAACAATTGTCTGTTTGGACACCTGACAGGAATATTATTCATTCTATCAGTGAAAATTTTTCATTCACAATTGTTTCGTGAATTGGAATGCTAAAAAATTTTGGCAGCAAAACCACAAATTTTATTGTCCTTGATCTCGAAGGTTTCAAACTCAAGTCACTTGGATTCATTATAAAAGAACTCAGTTTGTGTTCCAGTTACAACGATACAATATTTTTCAAACCGCCGCTTAAATTCGCTGATTTACCCGCACACGATAGACAAACTGTTATTTGGCTGACCAATAACCTACACGGTCTTGATTGGGACGAAGGTGATATACCTTACTGTGATTTGAAAACAATCTGTCTGAGTTTCAGTTTCCGATTCACACGAAAAATTTTTTTTTTGGCAAAGGCATTGAAAAGTGTGAGCTCTTCAGTAAGCTTTTACAAAAAACTGTTTGTAATCTGGAGGATCTAAATTGTCCCCGAATCTCAGAGATAATATCAGAAGAACAAGTTCCCTCCTGTTATCATCATTCAAACTTTCTTTCAACAAACGATCAATTATCAAATCACTGCGCGGAACGTAAAGCAAGAATATTTTCACAGTGGACACAAAGTGATGCACAGAGAAGACACGGCAACATTAACAACTTATCTGTCAGACAACTTGAAGATATTCAATTGCTTGACTCCACTTGACGATCAGCCGAGTGTAATATTCAACAGAGTTCAGGATCTCTCTCCACCAATACAGAATAATTTTTCAAGTGATCAACAGAACCGAGCGAACTATCTCAACGATAAGCCAAACACAGCACAACAACCGCGCTATAACTCGCTTTATAGCGCAGCAGCAAAGCGATATTTTGCAACCAATACTCTTTCTCCCGACGAGCTAGACAGCTTTAGGGCTTTCCTGCCCGTGATAGATAGTTTCTATCACTTCCAACTGTACGTAAAAAATAAACAGATAGCTCGAGAACATGGGAATCAGTTCAATTATGGCTATGAACCAAACAAACCAGAAGCCTATGCAGTACCCCAAAGAGCAGCGAATCCCACGTTGGAAGCAATGGGCGGACAAAAAAGTTCCTCAATTTAGATTGAAAAAAACACCACCAGAACGTGAGATATCACTTAATGAGATGCCGAATGAGTTGCGGCTATATGTCTTGGAGCACCCCGAAGTTGAAAAAGCTTTCAATCAAACATCGTTCGAGGAAAATGACTCATCAACCGTTTGTTATAAACTAGAGATAAAAAGTCATATTGAAGGTTTCAATTTGTTTGAGTTCTGGTACATGAAACAGTTGCCCAGTAAATAATTCAAAAATTTAACATTTTGTATCATTATTGTTTCAATTCACTTTTCAATTAATTATTTTTCTCCAATCAATCAAAGAGACGAGGCTGACGCCGGTATCAGTAATTTAGTCTTTGATGTAAACAACAAGAAGAGGCCCCCATGGCGTTGTTGTTCAAATTCAACAGTGCCAAGGTCCGAAGTAATATTTTTTGTTCAAGTTAGTATTATTGTGTTAATGATCATTCTTTGCTTTTCTATGCTCTTTCTATTATCAGAAAGCTGTGAAGAGAAATCAATCTGGATTGCTCTCTTATCGAGTTTAGTTGGTTACATTTTACCTAACCCCAAACTATTAACAAAATTATTCTTACACATGACAGGGTATTCATGTCAATTGTAGGACCAAGTGGTTGTGGTAAAACAGAACTCTTATTTCGAATGCTAAAAGGTTCGACCTTTTATCCACGCTTTGAAAAAATTTATTATTTTTACAAAGAGTTCCAACCACTTTTCAAAGATATGCAACGAGTTATACCAGGGATTGAGTTTCTAAAATACTCAAGCTTTGATATAACAAAAAATCTATCACATTGCCTGCTTATCTATGACGATTCATGTGAAGAAATCTTCAACGATAAAGAATTTGTAAAAATAGATACCTCAGGACGTCATCGCAAATTACATGTTATATACGTCAAGCATAATTTGTTCCATCAAAGCAAATGGTCCCGAACCATTGATTTGAATACAACACACATAATATTATTGAAGTCGCTTCGTGACATTCAACAAATTGAATATCTTGGAAAACAGTTGAATTGTCTCCAATTGATAAAAGAAGCATACAAACTAGGAACTGCGGAGCCCTTTGGACATTTTATTATTGATCTCGATCCCAAAACCAGTCAAGGTTTACGATTTGCGTCACATATTATTGGATCTAATCCTTCAATTTTTTACATTCCTTCGGAGGAAGCCGTTGTTACACCAATTACGAATGAAAAAGAAACATTTGCTTATGCTCAAGCAATGGGCAAATAGCACAAACAAGAACTCCAACATTGAATCCGAGTTACTTAAAGACGGCGACTTCATTTGGTTTCTGAGTGACTGTGTGATGAACGTACTCTCTGGAGTTGTTCCAGTCAATAAAAAAGAACTAAAAAAATTTGAAAAAACTCTGCGTCAACTTTCAAACAGGAAAGTAGGGAAACTGAACAGTTAAAAATAATTCAATCTCCCTCGGGCAACAATCTCATTCAACTCATAGCATTACCCTGCATTGAATATATAGAACAAAATGCATACTGAAGAGTTTGTGTTAATACCTAAACAAATGTATACAAGAGAACAACCCCATATATCTCAATTACTCAGCAACAAAAATATTCACAATCCAGCCAAGCAGATATCGCTTCTCCAGAGAAACAAGTCACCATCAGCTCCTCCTGCCTCGCAACAGGATACAGAACAACAAACTGACGCTTCAGTGGATGATAGAAGTACAATAAACGAGTCTATGGCGAAATCATTTACGACAGACAACACATCGACTATCAAAAAGGGAGTGCTGAATGATATTAGAAACTTGAAGGGGATAAAGTTTGAAAGAGCGAATACAATACTGGACATAATAGAGGAATCAGATTCTGTGTCCTTGGACTCATCAAAGAGATTGCTTATTAATGGTACAAATACAGAAGTTCTTGCTGCTACATTTCTTTACAATTTACAGCAAACCACTTGCAAACTATCTTTCGAACAATTCAGTGTATTAACGCATCTCGATATTGGGTCGCATTTGACTCGTAACACATACGCCAAAAAGTTTCTAAAATTATCATCTGAAGAGAGACTGCAATTTTTGGAATATGAGTCGGACAAAGAAGTTGCTTCAAAATCCCAGCGAAAGAAAACGAAAGCTTCTGACAGAGACCAGAGAGACTTTGAAGAGGCAGAAAAAGAAATCAAACCAACCAGCCCCTGGGAGAATTACTTCCTATCAAGTTAAACAGTTAGACAAATTGTACACTAAAGGCAGTGCTGCATTTGGTAGCATTGCTAACTTGAAGGAGGCTAGCGGTTTCACCAGAGGCAAAATTGTTCGCTATCTTCAGTCGAAAGCCCCGTACACAAAAAACAGAAAATTCAGAAAAAGTTTTCCCCGACTGAAAGCTGTTGCATATAGAATAAATGAAATCTGGTCTGTTGATGTTGCGTATATGGATAAAGTTGCCCAACACAACAACGGTGTAAAATATTTGTTAGTGGCTGTGGATGTTTTATCACGTTACTTACGAGTTCAACCAATCAAAGCTTTATATGCAAAAGATGCTGTTGAAGCCTTCAAAACAATGATCAAGAAGAAACAACCAGAAAAAGTATGGACAGACAAGGGATCAGAGTTCAAAGGAGATTTCAAAAAATTTTGTGAAAAGAAAGAAATTCATTTATATACAACAGAAAGCGAAACCAAGTCGGCATTTGCAGAGAGGAACATTCGATCGCTTAAAAACATCATTTACAAATATTTGGAAGAAAAGTGGACTTGGACATATATTGAAGATTTACCCCAGTTTGTAAATACTACAAACAATCGTGTTAACCGGGTAACCCATTTAGCACCTAATAAAGTTTTCAAAAAACATGAACCAATTTTAATATCATTAGCAATCAACACAACAAAGTACAAATCAAAATACGAAAAAGGAGACCTTGTTAGAATTGCAAAGCACGACGAAAAATTCAGAAAAGGTTATAAACAAAATTATACAGACGAAGTTTTTACGATATTCAAAATTGCTACCGTGTGTCCACCAACGTACAATCTTATAGATGCAAACAACGTTATAATTGAAGGTAAATTTTGTGAACCGGAATTAGTCCAAGTAAACGTGTTAGTTACTGCAGACGAATAAAATGAATCGCGCCAAAGAATTCCCAATCGACCTAATATCCAACGCATCAATGGAAGTTTTTGGTGAAAACACAATGGCAAAATTCCGTAACCAGTTATCTCAACCACTTATTTTGGATGGAGAATGGCAAGTAGCTTTATCTTCAATATCCTTCCCATCAAATATCAACAACGTCAATTCAAACGGGTTAGTCGTTTATAAAAACTCGGGAGTGGAACTCGACGCCTCAAAAAATCGCAGTGGACACCTCAGAAAAATTCGCAAAGGCATTTACAGTAGCTTGGATCAACTAATGGATGGACTCAGGTGAATTGCTCAGTTTAAACAATTTGATTTTACTTTTGACAAAATTACTCATAAACTGGTTTTACAATTTGGAGCGAATGAGGGTTTTTCATTTGAAAACGAAGAAGTTCCAGGTATTCTCGGCTTCAAGGGTATAAAAGACAACTCGCATGATGGATACATTCATATTGGATACAAATCACACAAAACTCTAAATAGACACCAAAGTGATTTTCCAGTTGAAATAACCTGTGGCTCACAATTAATATTTGTCTACATAGACGTTATAGAATATCAAATTATTGGAGACGTGAGAGCTCCTGTAATTAAAATCATTGAGACCGAAAGGCGTTTAAGAAACGGCAGCATAAACACTATTACACCCATTCATCACAAGACAATTTACAATTCTGGATTACAAGCCCATACTTTCTAACAAAATTCAGAACATTAAAGTGGAGTTGAGGAACGAAACCGGAAAACTTATTCCATTTATTGGTACAGGAAAAGTGATAGTAGGCTTAAAGTTTCAAAAAATCAAGTGAAATGGAAGCTTACTACAGCAACCAAGCATCACAGTCAATGCCACATTTCTCCGGTCATTATCGTCAAAGAGGAAGTGGCCTTGGAGCCCTCGCAGCAGGTATTGGAGGAGTTGCTTTACCATTGGCAAGAAGAATTATATGGCCCGCTGCCAAAAGAATTGGCCGAGAGTTTTTAGTGCAGGGTGCACCTGAGTTGGTTGAAATAGCAACGAAACGAAAGTCGGCAAAGCAGGCGTTGAATAGCACGGTTGCAAAAACAGCCCGAAAACAATTTGGTGGTTCTCTCCATTCACGCATAACACGAGGCGGGCAAGTTTTTAAACGTCGAAGACAACAATATGCTAAACCTCGAACCTACAAAAAACGTTCCACTAAAAAAATTTTTTCTCGAAAACCACAGCCAAGAAGAAGTCGACTGGATTTTTTCTCTCGAGTCAAAAATGCGAACTAATATTGTAATACCTTCCGAAGCCACTCACAGTTCCTTGGATTTATTTGAAAAACCAATTCTGCTAGTCACCTTTGATCAATCATTTGAGCAAAAAACTGGACCACTTTATTCTCCCTCTGGACCATCGCTCGAATTCGAAGTTGTAGGCGATCGCAACAATTTCATAGATTTGCAGAAAATTTATTTGGAAGTAAAATGTCGAATACAAAATGCTGATGGAACTGATTTGCGATATACCGCCGGTGATGCAAACGCAACCGATGCTGCATATTTTGTCAACAATGTTCTTCATTCACTGTTTGCCGACTGTACTGTTTCTGCAAATGGAATAAAAATTTCCTCAGCTAATGGACACTATGCTCATAAAAGTTTTATTGAAACAGAATTTTCACATGGAGCCGATGCAAAGGAAACTTGGTTAAAGTGTCAAGGTTACGAGTATGAGCCGAACCCCGCTGGTATAGCTGCAGCTTCAAGGGATGCAAGGCAGGTAGCTGTGAGAGAATCGGAACAAATTACTTTATATGGAAAGCTCGCTGTTGATTTCTTTTCCTGTGAAAAACATTTAGTAAGTGGCGTTACCTTAAGATTTTCTTTCCGAAGGTCGCAAGATGATTTTGTTACCATTAGTGAGACAGCGGCAAAAAATTACAAAGTTAAAATTGATGAAGCAAACTTATTTGTTAGAAAGATGACAGTGTCAGACAACGTTGTTGGAGCCATTGAAAAAATACTCCTAAAAATTCCGGCAATGTATCGCTACAATGAAGTAATAAGAAAAACATTCCTCGCAACAGCAGGTCAACGCAGTTGGAAACATGAAGATATTTTCACAAAAGAACCAATAAGGCGGCTGATTGTTGCATTGTGCAGGAGCAATGCATTCATTGGAACTAACAATATCAATCCCTACCACTATCAAAAGTTTGATTTGAGTGCAATTACGGTCTATCGAAACGGATTCGCAACAGCTGGCACTCCAATGTTAACAAATGATAACAAGCGCCTGTATTACAATTCAATGAGTGCATTAGCTTATGTTGAAAACGGTCATGGAATACCACTTTTGCGCATCACTGTATATTGGTCTTTGACTTAACTAGCACGCAAGAGGCGACGCACGATTTTATTCATCCCGAACTAACAAACTTATCATTACCGGTTGAACTGAAGTTTGATACTGGTTTGCCAAACAACATTGAAATTTTTTTCCTGGGAGAAAAATCGTCTACTGTGTACATTGACTCTGCAAGAAACGTATCCAAAAATGTTCTGCCTATGAACGCATACTAATGGATGAAGATCAAATTTATATTCAAGTTCAAAAGTGCAAACATCTCAAATTTAAATTTCGAGGTGTTTTTGCCGCTGACAATTATCCCCTAAATTTACCACTAAACAGTTTTATAATTGTGAATGCATCGCGAGCTGATTCTATTGGTTCACATTGGGTGATGCTTGCAAAACGCTACGCACACCCCGTACTATACTTTGCAGATCCGTTAGCACTTCCTCTGACTGCCTATAAAGACATTTTCTCCCGCTTACAGCAATGTACTGATTTACATATGACGATGGATATTATGGAGCACAGAAGAGATATTCAGTCTCCCCTGCAATCAGCAGACTCGCAACTGTGTGGTTTATTTTGCATCTATATTGCTCATTATTTCTATAGCAGTAAATTTCCTTTTGTACCAGATGTCAATGAATTGCATTTGCTAGCATTTGTAAAACATATGGAGTGAAATTGAATTAAATTTTTCTGCTAAAACACTTTTTTAAACACTAGAATTTTTACAGAATTGGAAGTTTATTAAATAGTCTGAAGTCTCTCGTACAAAACTCCTTTGTCCACTCAAAAGAATATCCATAATCTGATAGAGAGTTGATGAATGTTCACCGAGCATAAGTTGACAAAACCGTTTTATAGTTAAGTCAGGAAATGGAGAAGGACGCTTGTTAGAAGTTGTAGTAGTAGTAATTGTTGAAAGCACTTTTTCACGAACAGGTGATGGGAGTTGTTTTTAATTTTTAATTTTGTTTATTGAAAGTTGATTTGATTTTGACAAATACTCCACGGCAATATGTAAGCGAGAAATAATAGCACCAAATGTAACAAAATTTTTCTCCGTAGGCAAAATGAGGAACTTGAAGCAAGTCACGAGACAAGGTGTCGCCACAGGAGCATACGGAGAAAAAACAATATTATCTTCCGAATTTGTATTCTCAAAAATAAGATGCCAATGACTGAAACCAAACGCACAACCAGTAATATCAACCGAAGGCGGATGAAAACCGTATGCATAATTCTCTATTCCAGTGTCCTGTAGTTGTGGTTCTGTATCGCAAATGGTGTACTTGAAACGTTTTTGAAATTTTTGAAGTTTTCAGGACTATTCTCGTACATAGCCTCAACCATAGTAAGAGACTAAACTGAGTAAACAACTGGTGATTTACCTCTATGAATTAGTGGGTTTTAGTTGAGAACACTGTGTAAACAAATTTTCAAGGTCGTTCTAAGGTGAAAATTCATTAAATTTTTTGTTATTTTAATTGCTTGTAAACAAATTCTGTCTAGACAATAAGTAAACAAATCAAGGCTGTCTGGTTTTTCCGAAGCACCGCAAATAAATGAAAGCTGTCAAATTTTCCCGTAGTTCTACAATCTTTAACCTGAGGTAAACTTCTGGTAGTTTTCACTGCTTGTGAACACATTCTTTCTAGACATTAAGTAAACAAATCAGGTCTGTCGGAATTACCGAAGTTCTGCACACGAAAAATGGCTGTCGCAATTTCCCGAAATTCTGCAAACTTTGCTGTGATTGGTTGACGACTCGAAATAAAATCTATTTTTAGTAACAAAGAAATTTCAACTTCATTGTTCGCATGTAATCATGAATACACTTTTGATTTCTGCAGAACTTGAGAGACATTTGTTTATCCATATTTTACGGTTCAGTTGACATTTCCTTCCGACAAAAATTAAAAAATCTCTTTGCTTCTCCCATAGTTGAACTTACCCAGTTATAACAAAATGCCCTTCAACTGTGAAAAATGTGGAAAATCTGTTGTAAAGGCCCATATTGCTCGCCACAGGAAGACATGTATGATGGGCACGCTTTACTGTAAGAAAAGGAATTGTAATTATGCGACAAAAAATGCTGCAGAATTGTCATACCATATTGCGAAGGCTCACGGAGCAAAAATTCGTATTACACTGAACAAGTGTGTTGTCTGTCAGAAACAGTTTCCAAGTTTCTACTCACTTCAACTTCATCGCAAAAAAGTACATCGAGCTAGCACAAAAATTGGGTCCTCAAGTACAAACCGTGTTCGTGAGATTATGCAGAAAGTTGATAACGAAAGCGAGTCGTTGAAGGAAGAACTGGCAGCGTGTCAGCATTTACTTGACGATATCCATGCTGAGCACGGCAGGCAGGAAGTTTTCAACTTCAGTTTATCTGATTTGGACACCAAGGAGATCAATAAAAAACTTGATGAAGTTTTTGCAAACCTCAACTGTGCTGCAAAAATTAACCTAGCTTTAGGGTTCCTGTTGCAAAATATAGAGACAACGATTACCGATATTATTATCCGCATGAAAATAACTTACTGCTGGACCGAGCTTTTCTGGTAAGCAACAAAACGATTTATTGAACCTGCAGAACGAAATTGAGAAACTTGACTTGGTTGAAACATGTACGCAAGAACGTCAAAACTCAAAATGGCGATTCACAGTAATTACAAATGTTACCGTTTTTGTAGCGCTTCTTACGAATATACCTATGAGTTGCACAGATTCGCCTCTCCCAGAGCCCCTGTTAAGGAATCCTGAGGTAAATTGTCTCGTTTGAAATGGACACAATGAACCATATAACGATAATTTGTGCTTATTCCGTGCAATTGCTATTCATTTATTGGGGTCAGTAGATGTTGAACTACATGCAACTGGAATATTTCACAATTTAATTACTGTAAGCGGTTGCGACACTGAAAGTTTCACAGGTGTTTCCTTTGACCAAATTCCAATAACGGAAGAACTAATCAAACAAAACATTTTCATCTATGATTTTGACATTGAAGACGGTGAAATTATTGGTGAACTTGTTCGACGCAGCGTTGAACGATATGACGAAAACATTAAACTGCTTCGATACAACAATCATATCTGTTATGTTAATGATATCAACAAATTCTTCAAGAAGTTTCGTTGTCCCAGCTGTGATGTCTTTTTCAAGCATTCAGGAAACTTCAACCGTCACTTGAAAACTTGTAAAGAACGAGTGATAAATATCTATCCGAGAGGTGCTTATTCTTTGCAGGAAACACTATTTGAGAAGCTTGACAACTTCTCAATCGCTTATCCAGAAAATCATACCCTCTTCAGAAATTTTGTTGACTTCGACTTCGAAGCAATATGTGTTCAATCGGTGGAAATCAATAACACAGCGACAACATCATGGATTGGTACTCATGTACCTGTATCGGTATCAATTTCTTCAAATTTGTTGGACAAACCTGTTTTCTTATGCGAAAAGGATACCTATCGTCTCATCATATCCTTTGTAGCTCAACTGGAAATACTAGCAGCAAAAAACAAAGCGAACTTGAGACCCAAGTTCTTGGCGGTGGAAGCAGAGATCAAAACTAGATTGAGTGATATTTACTCTAGACTGCAAATTGTTTCCGAAACTCAACCGAATATCAGTAGTGAAACAGAAGATAGTAATGTATCTAAAAGCTTTTTACAAATCCAGCAAAATCAGCTCCTTGATCTCCAGCGTCACTTCAACAATTATGTTGACACTCTACCAGTTTTTGGATTCAACAGTGGAAAATATGACCTAAACTTAATCAAAGCGTATCTCATTCCCCATCTTCTTAACGATAGAGATATTCAACCTACGGTAATCAAAAAGGCCAATCAGTTTATTTCTTTCAAATTCGGTGATATTCAGTTTCTCGATATTTTGAACTTTCTTGCTGGTGCAACATCTCTGGATTCTTTTCTGAAAGCATATCAATCTGAGGAGACAAAAGGTTATTTCCCATTTGAATGGTTCGATTCGTTTACGAAACTTGACTGCAATCATCTTCCACCCTATGACTCAAACTGAAAAATCTAAATCCTTTGGAGAAGGACTTCAGTCAGTTCAAGAAAATGATGGAATCTGGAAAAAAAAGGAATTAGATGTTCTCCGGGAACTGGGTTTATAAGAGAAGCCTTTATCTGGAAAAGAGAATTATGCTCTCCTTGAAAAAATGTGGATGATGGAGAAAATGACATTTTTTCGCGATTTCCTTCGCTGGTATAACAACAAAGATGTTGTACCAACTCTGCAAGCAATGAAGAAAATGATGAAATTCTACCACGATCAATAAATTGATATGTTAAAGCTTGGGTGTACACTACCCAATTTAGCAAATATCTGTCTTCATAAATCGACTGATAGAAAGTTTTACCCTTTCATCGAAGCTGACAAAGACTTGCATGAGAAAATACGAAGTAAAAATGACTGGTGGTCCATCAATAGTGTTCACGAGGAAAGCTGTTGTAGACAAAACGTTCATCCGTAGGTCAAACAATATCTGTAAAACAATAGTTGGAATAGATGCTAGTCAATTGTATCCTTTCTCCATGTGCCAAGCGATGCCAACTGGACTCTACACTAGATGGGAGTTTGATAGCAATCTTCAAAAGTTCAAAGCTCGTCAAAACAAAATAAGGAAGTTTGAGAACACGGTAATATCTTTCTATCAGGCAACCAGACCCGAATGTACTATTGAGAGTTTCTATACAACTGGAAAACAGAGAAAAATTGATTCTTTTACTTTGGATGGTTTCTGTGGTCATTGCCAAACAATTTTTGAAGCTCTGGGATGCTACTACCATTTCTGTCCCTGTAGGGAAACTCGACCAAATCTTAATGAGGATGAATTTGAGTTTGGTATCCGGAAACGTGAATCTGATAAGTTACGAAAGCTTTACCTGGAAAAGAAAGGATATAAAGTTATAGAGATGCGAGAGTGTGAACGGTGGGATCATGTTCAAGAGAACTCCATGTTGAAGAACCACATTAGAAAAAATTTCCCCTACAAGTTACCTTTGAGCAAAGAGACACTGTTGACGCGGATACATGAAGATAAATTATTCGGATATGTACAATGCGATTTAGAAGTTCCTGAGGAGCTCCGTGAACGATTTGCAAATTTTCCTCCAATTTTCAAAAACTGAGATGTTGGAAGAGAGAATATTGGTAAATTCATGCTGGAATATGTTGAAAAAAACGCGTTATTGTTAAAACCTCAACGAATGTTGATTTCGAGTTACAAATTGAACAATGGAATAGTCATAACACCATTATTAAAGTTTTATTTGAAGCTGGGTCTACGCTGTACCAAAATCCACAGATTCGTTGAGTATACCCCGCAAAAATGTTTCAACGGTTTCGTCCAATATGTTGTTGATGCAAGGCGAGAAGATGATGAAAATCCGGACTCTAACGTTGTTGCTGAAACTATGAAATTACTTGGAAACAGCTCGTATGGTTATCAGATTATGGATCGAAGTCGGCACACAGAAACTTTATATCTCAACGATGAAAAGACGCATAAAGCTATTAAAAACCGTCTTTTTAGAAGATTGAACAGGGTGTCGACAGATATATATGAGGTTGAGCTTGTGAAAAGCATTGTTGAGCATCGTGAACCTATAATTGTTGGATTCTTTATCTTACAGTATGCTAAACTGAGAATGCTGGAGCTCTACTACAACTTCTTTGACAAGTTATGTGATGTTCAGAAATTTGAGGAGCTTGAAATGGACACTGATTCTTTGTATCTGGCACTGGCTCATGAAAATCTCTATGAGTGCATTAAACCAGAAATGAGAAGAATTTGGAATGAGATGAGAAGTAATGACTGTACAGATGTTTTCCATGCTAATAGTGCAAGTAAATTTTTTCCGAGAACTTGTTGCGATAAACATGTAAAACATGACAAGCGTGAGCCTGGTTTATTCAAGGAGGAGTTCCGATGTACTGAAATGCTATGTTTATGTAGCAAAACGTATTGTTGCTATAATTCAGTAACGAACAAAACTATGTTCGGCAGCAAAGGACTCAGCAAGAGTGTTCTGGAAGAAAACAGTGATGGACCTTTACAGAAGTACAGACGAGTCCTGGATGATGCAGTGAATATAGCCTCAACTAACAGAGGATTCAGAACTATGAATGACCAAGTTCTAACCTATGAGCAAACTAAAAAGGGACTCTCGTTTTTCTATCCAAAACGAATTGTAGATGCAGATGGAATTCATACGACGCCTTTGATGATCTAAACTTTCTGATTTGTTTCATACATTTTAACGATTTAAATTAATTGTACGCCTGTGAACATGTGATTGTAAAAAAGTTTTGTCAAGTAAATGAGTCCACTGTTTAAAGTAATCATTCTTGAAGAGAAACCTGAACCGGGTTTTTAAAGTTCAAACTGAGCATCTAAAAGTTTTCTGACTAATTTCTCAAGGTGTTGACCAGATCTGTAGACAACCCTGGATGAAAATATAGCTAATATGGACCCCTTGCGACCCTGGATGATAATATGGACCCTTTGCGTACCGTAAAATAAAGATGGAAAATGATACAGAAGTGAGTTGATAAAAGTTATCGCCGTTGCCTAAAAAGTTTAATTCGAAGGAGGATGTTTTTGGGTTCAAAAAAAGTTCCACTGCCGAGGTTCGAACCACTGACCTCCTGATCAACAGCCCGTTGCCTTAACCACTAGCCTGTCCGGACGTTACAATCTTTCTTCTTACAATCAGTTTTGATTTTGCAACAAAGGACTTCTGAATACGCGCAGTTTAGGTCGCGCAGAAAGCGTGAAATCAAGCTTGAAAAAAACCGCTTAAAGAGTGACGAGACAGAATGTTCTAGAAGAAATGTAAAACAAAAATAGACGACGAAAAAAACCAAGAGCACCGCATTATAGCTACGCTCAGCTTACAGCTTGGTAGATATAATAACAGAGCTTCATTTTCCTATTTGCTATCTGTTAGCTTATTCTTATTTTGTGATGCAAAATTTAATGAGAAATCTTATACATAAGACCTATTACCTATTCTAATTGGCTGGTAGCTTGTTTCAAATCTTGATACGTGTAAAATCTATTACCTATCTTTGTACATTATTGTCAAAAATCAAATATCGATACACGTTAAATCTCTTCCATATCTTTATACGTTATTCTCATCACTCTAATGTCAATACATGTAAAATCTATTACCCATCCTTATACATTATGGTCAAAAATCAAATCTTAATACATGTAAAATCTATTACATATCTTTATACGTTGTTCTCATCACTCTAATGTTAATACATGTAAAATCTATTACCTATCTTTATACATTACTGTCAAAAATGAAATCTTAATACATGTAAAATCTATGACCTATCTTTATACGTTGTTCCCATAACTCTAATGTTAATACATGTAAAATCTATTACCTATCTTTATACATGGCTGCGATAATTCAATGGTGACCAAAATGACTTGAAATCGCTATAGCCTATCTTAAAACATGGGGGTCACCACCCCCCCGGGCAGCTCCGCTCATCTTTATACTACTTACCCGGGCCGAGGAATTTGGCCAAAATTATGTAAGATCAGCGGCAACTAGCATTGACAAGTCGGAAAAATCACCGCAATTTTCTTACATAATTTTGCGTTGAATGCGTTGAATTTGAGGACAAAAATTCAACGCATTCAACGGAAAATTATGTAAGAAAATTGCGGTGAATTTTCCGACTTGTCAACGCTAGTTGCCGCTGATCCTACATATTTAGCGTTGAATTTAGCGTAGATCTTACATATTTAGCGTTGAGTTCAATGTAGATCTTACATAATTAGCGTTGAATTTAGCGTAGATCTTACATATTTTCGCGTTGAATTTAGCGTTGATCTTACAAAAAAAATCAAAGCGTCCACTTGAACTATTAACCTCCAGTTGCGTATGGGACTCGAACTGCTGACCTCCTGTTTGCTTGTCGCCTCTTCTACCATTGTGCCACAGTACCTTGGTTTCCTTAAGAATCGCAATTCTTATAAAGCGCAGATCTTACATATATTGCGTTGAATTTAGCGTAGATCTTACACATTTTGCGTTGATTTTGCGTAGTATTTAACTTAGCATTTTCAACGCATTTTCCATGTGAGGCGGACTGGGAAAAATTTGAAAATTTTTTAAAAAGTTTTGTAAAAAATTTGAATGCCTAAAATGGTCTGAAATGGTTTTTGCACCGTAAGAGAGCACTCAAATGTTACTTTTTGCTCATTTCATTTTCTCATTTGTGCAGTATAGGGGTCTCAACAGTAAAAAAATTTATTTTTTTGGAAAAAAAAACTGGAAAAATTTTTGCTGAATTTATGTAAGATCTACGCTAAAAATCAACGCTAAATTTGTAAGATCTACGCCAAAATTCAACGCAAAATTATGTAAGATTAGCATTGAATGCGTTGAACTTATGTAAGATCAACGCTAAAATTCAACGATAAACATGTAAGATCTACGCCAAATTTCAACGCAAAACTATGTAAGATTAGCGTTGAATGCGTTGAACTTTTGTAAGATCAACGCTAAAATTCAAAGCTAAATATGTAAGATCTACGCTAAAATTCAACACAAAATTATGTAAGATTAGCGTTGAATGCGTTCAATTTATGTAAGATCAACGCTGAAATTCAACGCTAAATATGTAAGATCTACGCCAAATTTCAACGCAAAACTATGTAAGATTAGCGTTGAATGCGTTGAACTTTTGTAAGATCAACGCTAAATTTCAATGCTAAATATTTAAGATCTACGCCAAAATTCAACGCAAAATTATGTAAGATTAGCGTTGAATGCGTTGGATTTATGTAAGATCAACGCTAAATTCAACGCTAAATTTGTAAGATCTACGCAAAAATTCAACGCTAAATATGTAAGATCTACGCCAAAATTCAACGCAAAATTATGTAAGATTAGTGTTGAATGCGTTGAATTTATGTAAGATCTACGCTCAGGCGTAGATCTTACATAATTGCAACGCATTCATCGCCAATCTTACATATCTTTGCGTTTTTTAGCGTTGACACCTCGGCCCGGGTACTGATAATGCATTTTTTATAAATTTCTATAAAGCTTGGGGGTGTTTGCCACAAGACCAGTTTGACAACTATTGCTCCCGAAATGTCGCGACATTCAAAAATCCGAGACTCCTTCACAACAGTCCATGATTCGAGAGACTCCTTCACAACAGTCCATGGATCGAGAGACTCCTTCACAACAGTCCATGATTCGAGTCTCGCTCACAATATTCCATGATTCGAGAGTCTCGTTCACAATAGTCTACGATTCCAGAGTTTCGTTTACAATAGTCCATGATTCGAGAGTCTCGTTCACAATAGTCCATGATTCGAGAGACTCCTTCACAACAGTCCATGATTCGAGTCTCGCTCACAATAGTCCATGATTCGAGAGTCTCGTTCACAATAGTCTACGATTCCAGAGTTTCGTTTACAATAGTCCATGATTCCAGAGTCTCGTTTACAATAGTGCATGATTCGAGAGTCTCGTTCACAATAGTCCATGATACGAGAGATTCGTTCACAAAAATCCATGATTCGAGAGACTCGTTCACAATGGTCCCTGATTCGAGAGACTCGTTCACAATAAACCATGATTCGAGAGTCTCGTTCACAATAGTCCATGATTCGAGAGACTCGTTCACAATAGTCCATGATTCGAGAGTCTCGTCCACAATAGTCCATGATTCGAGAGTCTCGTTCACAATACTCCATGATTCGAGAGACTCGTTCACAATGGTCCCTGATTCGAGAGACTCGTTCACAATAAACCATGATTCGAGAGTCTCGTTCACAATAGTCCATGATTCGAGAGACTCGTTCACAATAGTCCATGACTCCAGAGTCTCGTTTACAATAGTCCATGATTCGAGAGACTCGTTCACAATAGTCCATGACTCCAGAGTCTCGTTTACAATAGTCCATGATTCGAGAGACTCGTTCACAATAGTCCATGATTCGAGAGACTCGTTCACAATGGTCCCTGATTCGAGAGACTCGTTCACAATAAACCATGATTCGAGAGTCTCGTCCACAATAGTCCATGATTCCAGAGTCTCGTTCACAATAGTCCATGACTCCAGAGTCTCGTTTACAATAGTCCATGATTCGAGAGACTCCTTCACAACAGTCCATGATTCGAGAGACTCCTTCACAACTGTCCATGATTCGAGAGTCTCCTTCACAACAGTCCATGATTCGAGAGACTCCTTCACAACAGTCCATGGATCGAGAGACTCCTTCACAACAGTCCATGATTCGAGTCTCGCTCACAATATTCCATGATTCGAGAGTCTCGTTCACAATAGTCTACGATTCCAGAGTTTCGTTTACAATAGTCCATGATTCGAGAGTCTCGTTCACAATAGTCCATGATTCGAGAGACTCCTTCACAACAGTCCATGATTCGAGTCTCGCTCACAATAGTCCATGATTCGAGAGTCTCGTTCACAATAGTCTACGATTCCAGAGTTTCGTTTACAATAGTCCATGATTCCAGAGTCTCGTTTACAATAGTGCATGATTCGAGAGTCTCGTTCACAATAGTCCATGATACGAGAGATTCGTTCACAAAAATCCATGATTCGAGAGACTCGTTCACAATGGTCCCTGATTCGAGAGACTCGTTCACAATAAACCATGATTCGAGAGTCTCGTTCACAATAGTCCATGATTCGAGAGACTCGTTCACAATAGTCCATGATTCGAGAGTCTCGTCCACAATAGTCCATGATTCGAGAGTCTCGTTCACAATACTCCATGATTCGAGAGACTCGTTCACAATGGTCCCTGATTCGAGAGACTCGTTCACAATAAACCATGATTCGAGAGTCTCGTTCACAATAGTCCATGATTCGAGAGACTCGTTCACAATAGTCCATGACTCCAGAGTCTCGTTTACAATAGTCCATGATTCGAGAGACTCGTTCACAATAGTCCATGACTCCAGAGTCTCGTTTACAATAGTCCATGATTCGAGAGACTCGTTCACAATAGTCCATGATTCGAGAGACTCGTTCACAATGGTCCCTGATTCGAGAGACTCGTTCACAATAAACCATGATTCGAGAGTCTCGTCCACAATAGTCCATGATTCCAGAGTCTCGTTCACAATAGTCCATGACTCCAGAGTCTCGTTTACAATAGTCCATGATTCGAGAGACTCCTTCACAACAGTCCATGATTCGAGAGACTCCTTCACAACTGTCCATGATTCGAGAGTCTCGTTCACAATAGTCCATGATTCGAGAGACTCGTTCACAATAGTCCATGATTCGAGAGACTCGTTCACAATAGTCCATGAATCGAGAGTCTCGTTCACAATAGTCCATGATTCGAGAGACTCATTCACAATAGTCCATGATTCGAGAGTCTCGTTCACATTAGTCCACGATTCGAGAGTCTCGTTTACAATAGTCCTTGATTCGAGAGACTCCTTCACAACAGTCCATGATTCGAGAGTCTCGTTCACAATACTCCATGATTCGAGAGACTCGTTCACAATAGTCCATGATTCGAGAGACTCGTTCACAATAGTCCATGATTTGAGAGTCTCGTTCACAATAGTCCATGATTCGAGAGACGCGTTCCCAATAGTCCATGATTCGAGAGAATCGTTCACAATAGTCCTTGATTCGAGAGTCTCGTTCACAATAGTCCATGATTCCAGAGTCTCGTTTACAATAGTCCATGATTCGAGAGTCTCGTTCACAATAGTCCATGATTCGAGAGATTCGTTCACAAAAGTCCATGATTCGAGAGACTCGTTCACAACAGTCCTTGATTCGAGAGTCTCGTTCACAATAGTTCATGATTCGAGAGTCTCGTTCACAATAGTCCACGATTCCAGAGTCTCGTTTACAATAGTCCATGATTCGAGAGACCCCTTCACAACAGTCCATGATTCGAGAGTCTCGTTCACAATACTCCATGATTCGAGAGACTCGTTCACAATAGTCCCTGATTCGAGAGACTCGTTCACAATAGTCCATGATTCGAGAGTCTCGTTCACAATAGGCCATGATTCGAGAGACTCGTTCACAATAGTCCATGATTCGAGAGACTCGTTCACAATAGTCCATGATTCGAGAGTCTCGTCCACAATAGTCCATGATTCCAGAGTCTCGTTCACAATAGTCCATGACTCCAGAGTCTCGTTTACAATAGTCCATGATTCGAGAGACTCCTTCACAACAGTCCATGATTCGAGAGACTCCTTCACAACTGTCCATGATTCGAGAGTCTCGTCCACAATAGCCCATGATTCGAGAGACTCGTTCACAATAGTCCATGATTCGAGAGACTCGTTCACAATAGTCCATGATTCGAGAGTCTCGTTCACAATAGTCCATGATTCGAGAGAATCGTTCACAATAGTCCATGAATCGAGAGACTCGTTCACAACAGTCCATGATTCGAGAGCCTCGTTCACAATAGTCCATGATTCGAGAGACTCGTTCACAATAGTCCATGATTCGAGAGACTCGTTCACAATAGTCCATGATTTGAGAGTCTCGTTCACAATAGTCCATGATTCGAGAGACGCGTTCCCAATAGTCCATGATTCGAGAGAATCGTTCACAATAGTTCATGATTCGAGAGACTCGTTCACAATAGTCCATGGTTAGAGAGACTCGTTCACAATAGTCCATGATTCGAGAGTCTCGTTCAGAATAGTCCATGATTCGAGAGACTCGTTTACAATAATCCATGATTCGAGAGACTCGTCCACAATAGTCCATGATTCCAGAGTCTCGTTCACAATAGTCCATGACTCCAGAGTCTCGTTTACAATAGTCCATGATTCGTGAGACTCCTTCACAACAGTCCATGATTCGAGAGACTCCTTCACAACTGTCCATGTTTCGAGAGTCTCGTTCACAATAGTCCATGACTCGAGAGACTCGTTCACAATAGTCCATGATTCGAGAGACTCGTTCACAATAGTCCATGGTTAGAGAGACTCGTTCACAATAGTCCATGATTCGAGAGTCTCGTTCAGAATAGTCCATGATTCGAGAGACTCGTTTACAATAATCCATGATTCGAGAGACTCGTCCACAATAGTCCATGATTCCAGAGTCTCGTTCACAATAGTCCATGACTCCAGAGTCTCGTTTACAATAGTCCATGATTCGTGAGACTTCTTCACAACAGTCCATGATTCGAGAGACTCCTTCACAACTGTCCATGTTTCGAGAGTCTCGTTCACAATAGTCCATGACTCGAGAGACTCGTTCACAATAGTCCATGATTCGAGAGACTCGTTCACAATAGTCCATGATTCGAGAGACTCGTTCACAATAGTCCATGATTCGAGAGACTCGTTCACAATAGTCCATGAATCGAGAGACTCCTTCACAATAGTCCATGATTCGAGAGTCTCGTCCACAATAGTCCATGACTCCAGAGTCTCGTTCACAATAGTCCATGACTCCAGAGACTCGTTCACAATAGTCCATCATTCGAGAGACTCGTTCACAATAGTCCATGATTCGAGAGTCTCGTTCAGAATAGTCCATGATTCGAGAGACTCGTTCACAATAGTCCATGATTCGAGAGACTCGTTCACAATAGTCCATGATTCGAGAGTCTCGTCCACAATAGTCCATGATTCCAGAGTCTCGTTCACAATAGACCATGACTCCAGAGTCTCGTTCACAATAGTCCATGATTCGAGAGACTCGTTCACAATAGTCCATGATTCGAGAGACTCGTTCACAATAGTCCATGATTCGAGAGTCTCGCTTACAATAGTCCATGATTCGAGAGACTCCTTCACAACAGTCCATGATTCGAGAGACTCCTTCACAACTGTCCATGATTCGAGAGTCTCGTTCACAATAGTCCATGACTCGAGAGACTCGTTCACAATAGTCCATGATTCGAGAGACTCGTTCACAATAGTCCATGATTCGAGAGTCTCGTTCACAATAGTCCATGATTCGAGAGAATCGTTCACAATAGTCCATGAATCGAGAGACTCCTTCACAATAGTCCATGATTCGAGATTCTCGTCCACAATAGTCCATGATTCCAGAGTCTCGTTCACAATAGTCCATGACTCCAGAGACTGGTTCACAATAGTCCATCATTCGAGAGTCTCGTTCACAATAGTCCATGATACGAGAGATTCGTTCACAAAAGTCCATGATTCGAGAGACTCGTTCACAACAGTCCTTGATTCGAGAGTCTTGTTCACAATAGTTCATGACTCGAGAGACTCGTTCACAATAGTCCCTGATTCGAGAGACTCGTTCACAATAGTCCATGATTCGAGAGTCTCGTTCACAATAGTCCATGATTCGAGAGACTCGTTCACAATAGTCCATGATTCGAGAGACTCGTTCACAATAGTCCATGATTCGAGAGTCTCGTCCACAATAGTCCATGATTCCAGAGTCTCGTTCACAATAGTCCATGACTCCAGAGTCTCGTTTACAATAGTCCATGATTCGAGAGACTCCTTCACAACAGTCCATGATTCGAGAGACTCCTTCACAACTGTCCATGATTCGAGAGTCTCGTCCACAATAGCCCATGATTCGAGAGACTCGTTCACAATAGTCCATGATTCGAGAGACTCGTTCACAATAGTCCATGATTCGAGAGTCTCGTTCACAATAGTCCATGATTCGAGAGAATCGTTCACAATAGTCCATGAATCGAGAGACTCGTTCACAACAGTCCATGATTCGAGAGCCTCGTTCACAATAGTCCATGATTCGAGAGACTCGTTCACAATAGTCCATGATTCGAGAGACTCGTTCACAATAGTCCATGATTTGAGAGTCTCGTTCACAATAGTCCATGATTCGAGAGACGCGTTCCCAATAGTCCATGATTCGAGAGAATCGTTCACAATAGTTCATGATTCGAGAGACTCGTTCACAATAGTCCATGGTTAGAGAGACTCGTTCACAATAGTCCATGATTCGAGAGTCTCGTTCAGAATAGTCCATGATTCGAGAGACTCGTTTACAATAATCCATGATTCGAGAGACTCGTCCACAATAGTCCATGATTCCAGAGTCTCGTTCACAATAGTCCATGACTCCAGAGTCTCGTTCACAATAGTCCATGATTCGAGAGACTCGTTCACAATAGTCCATGATTCGAGAGACTCGTTCACAATAGTCCATGATTTGAGAGTCTCGTTCACAATAGTCCATGATTCGAGAGACGCGTTCCCAATAGTCCATGATTCGAGAGAATCGTTCACAATAGTTCATGATTCGAGAGACTCGTTCACAATAGTCCATGGTTAGAGAGACTCGTTCACAATAGTCCATGATTCGAGAGTCTCGTTCAGAATAGTCCATGATTCGAGAGACTCGTTTACAATAATCCATGATTCGAGAGACTCGTCCACAATAGTCCATGATTCCAGAGTCTCGTTCACAATAGTCCATGACTCCAGAGTCTCGTTTACAATAGTCCATGATTCGTGAGACTCCTTCACAACAGTCCATGATTCGAGAGACTCCTTCACAACTGTCCATGTTTCGAGAGTCTCGTTCACAATAGTCCATGACTCGAGAGACTCGTTCACAATAGTCCATGATTCGAGAGACTCGTTCACAATAGTCCATGATTCGAGAGTCTCGTTCACAATAGTCCATGATTCGAGAGTCTCGTTCACAATAGTCCATGATTCGAGAGACTCGTTCACAATAGTCCATGATTCGAGAGACTCGTTCACAATAGTCCATGATTCGAGAGTCTCGTCCACAATAGTTCATGATTCCAGAGTCTCGTTCACAATAGTCCATGACTCCAGAGTCTCGTTTACAATAGTCCATGATTCGAGAGACTCCTTCACAACAGTCCATGATTCGAGAGACTCCTTCACAACTGTCCATGATTCGAGAGTCTCGTCCACAATAGCCCATGATTCGAGAGACTCGTTCACAATAGTCCATGATTCGAGAGACTCGTTCACAATAGTCCATGATTCGAGAGTCTCGTTCACAATAGTCCATGATTCGAGAGAATCGTTCACAATAGTCCATGAATCGAGAGACTCGTTCACAACAGTCCATGATTCGAGAGCCTCGTTCACAATAGTCCATGATTCGAGAGACTCGTTCACAATAGTCCATGATTCGAGAGACTCGTTCACAATAGTCCATGATTTGAGAGTCTCGTTCACAATAGTCCATGATTCGAGAGACGCGTTCCCAATAGTCCATGATTCGAGAGAATCGTTCACAATAGTTCATGATTCGAGAGACTCGTTCACAATAGTCCATGGTTAGAGAGACTCGTTCACAATAGTCCATGATTCGAGAGTCTCGTTCAGAATAGTCCATGATTCGAGAGACTCGTTTACAATAATCCATGATTCGAGAGACTCGTCCACAATAGTCCATGATTCCAGAGTCTCGTTCACAATAGTCCATGACTCCAGAGTCTCGTTTACAATAGTCCATGATTCGTGAGACTCCTTCACAACAGTCCATGATTCGAGAGACTCCTTCACAACTGTCCATGTTTCGAGAGTCTCGTTCACAATAGTCCATGACTCGAGAGACTCGTTCACAATAGTCCATGATTCGAGAGACTCGTTCACAATAGTCCATGATTCGAGAGTCTCGTTCACAATAGTCCATGATTCGAGAGACTCGTTCACAATAGTCCATGAATCGAGAGACTCCTTCACAATAGTCCATGATTCGAGAGTCTCGTCCACAATAGTCCATGACTCCAGAGTCTCGTTCACAATAGTCCATGACTCCAGAGACTCGTTCACAATAGTCCATCTTTCGAGAGACTCGTTCACAATAGTCCATGATTCGAGAGTCTCGTTCAGAATAGTCCATGATTCGAGAGACTCGTTCACAATAGTCCATGATTCGAGAGACTCGTTCACAATAGTCCATGATTCGAGAGTCTCGTCCACAATAGTCCATGATTCCAGAGTCTCGTTCACAATAGACCATGACTCCAGAGTCTCGTTCACAATAGTCCATGATTCGAGAGACTCGTTCACAATAGTCCATGATTCGAGAGACTCGTTCACAATGGTCCATGATTCGAGAGTCTCGCTTACAATAGTCCATGATTCGAGAGACTCCTTCACAACAGTCCATGATTCGAGAGACTCCTTCACAACTGTCCATGATTCGAGAGTCTCGTTCACAATAGTCCATGACTCGAGAGACTCGTTCACAATAGTCCATGATTCGAGAGACTCGTTCACAATAGTCCATGATTCGAGAGTCTCGTTCACAATAGTCCATGATTCGAGAGAATCGTTCACAATAGTCCATGAATCGAGAGACTCCTTCACAATAGTCCATGATTCGAGATTCTCGTCCACAATAGTCCATGATTCCAGAGTCTCGTTCACAATAGTCCATGACTCCAGAGACCGGTTCACAATAGTCCATCATTCGAGAGTCTCGTTCACAATAGTCCATGATACGAGAGATTCGTTCACAAAAGTCCATGATTCGAGAGACTCGTTCACAACAGTCCTTGATTCGAGAGTCTCGTTCACAATAGTTCATGACTCGAGAGACTCGTTCACAATAGTCCATGATTCGAGAGACTCGTTCACAATAGTCCTTGATTCGAGAGTCTCGTTCACAATAGTCCATGATTCGAGAGACTCGTTCACAATAGTCCATGAATCGAGAGACTCCTTCACAATAGTCCATGATTCGAGAGTCTCGTCCACAATAGTCCATGACTCCAGAGTCTCGTTCACAATAGTCCATGACTCCAGAGACTCGTTCACAATAGTCCATCATTCGAGAGACTCGTTCACAATAGTCCATGATTCGAGAGTCTCGTTCAGAATAGTCCATGATTCGAGAGACTCGTTCACAATAGTCCATGATTCGAGAGACTCGTTCACATTAGTCCATGATTCGAGAGTCTCGTCCACAATAGTCCATGATTCCAGAGTCTCGTTCACAATAGACCATGACTCGAGAGTCTCGTTCACAATAGTTCATGATTCGAGAGACTCGTTCACAATAGTCCATGATTCGAGAGACTCGTTCACAATAGTCCATGATTCGAGAGTCTCGCTTACAATAGTCCATGATTCGAGAGACTCCTTCACAACAGTCCATGATTCGAGAGACTCCTTCGCAACTGTCCATGATTCGAGAGTCTCGTTCACAATAGTCCATGACTCGAGAGACTCGTTCACAATAGTCCATGATTCGAGAGACTCGTTCACAATAGTCCATGATTCGAGAGTCTCGTTCACAATAGTCCATGATTCGAGAGACTCGTTCACAATAGTCCATGAATCGAGAGACTCCTTCACAATAGTCCATGATTCGAGAGTCTCGTCCACAATAGTCCATGATTCCAGAGTCTCGTTCACAATAGTCCATGACTCCAGAGACTCGTTCACAATAGTCCATCATTCGAGAGACTCGTTCACAATAGTCCATGATTCGAGAGTCTCGTTCAGAATAGTCCATGATTCGAGAGACTCGTTCACAATAGTCCATGATTCGAGAGACTCGTTCACAATAGTCCATGATTCGAGAGTCTCGTCCACAATAGTCCATGATTCCAGAGTCTCGTTCACAATAGTCCATGACTCCAGAGTCTCGTTCACAATAGTCCATGATTCGAGAGACTCGTTCACAATAGTCCATGATTCGAGAGACTCGTTCACAATAGTCCATGATTCGAGAGTCTCGCTTACAATAGTCCATGATTCGAGAGACTCCTTCACAACAGTCCATGATTCGAGAGTCTCGTTCACAATAGTCCATGATTCGAGAGACTCGTTCACAATAGTCCATGATTCGAGAGACTCGTTCACAATAGTCCATGATTCGAGAGTCTCGTTCACAATAGTCCATGATTCGAGAGACTCGTTCACAATAGTCCATGAATCGAGAGACTCGTTCACAACAGTCCATGATTCGAGAGTCTCGTTCACAATATTCCATGATTCGAGAGACTCGATCACAATAGTCCATGATTCGAGAGACTCGTTCACAATAGTCCATGATTTGAGAGACGCGTTCCCAATAGTCCATGATTCGAGAGAATCGTTCACAATAGTCCATGATTCGAGAGACTCGTTCACAATAGTCCATGATTCGAGAGACTCGTTCACAATAGTCCATGATTCGAGAGTCTCGTTCAGAATAGTCCATGATTCGAGAGACTCGTTAACAATAGTCCATGATTCGAGAGACTCGTTCACAATAGTCCATGAATCGAGAGACTCGTTCACAACAGTCCATGATTCGAGAGTCTCGTTCACAATAGTCCATGATTCGAGAGACTCGTTCACAATAGTCCATGATTCGAGAGTCTCGTTCACAATATTCCATGATTCGAGAGACTCGATCACAATAGTCCATGATTCGAGAGACTCGTTCACAATAGTCCATGATTTGAGAGACGCGTTCCCAATAGTCCATGATTCGAGAGAATCGTTCACAATAGTCCATGATTCGAGAGACTCGTTCACAATAGTCCATGATTCGAGAGACTCGTTCACAATAGTCCATGATTCGAGAGTCTCGTTCAGAATAGTCCATGATTCGAGAGACTCGTTAACAATAGTCCATGATTCGAGAGACTCGTTCACAATAGTCCATGAATCGAGAGACTCGTTCACAACAGTCCATGATTCGAGAGTCTCGTTCACAATAGTCCATGATTCGAGAGACTCGTTCACAATAGTCCATGATTCGAGAGACTCGTTCACAATAGTCCATGATTCGAGAGACGCGTTCCCAATAGTCCATGATTCGAGAGAATCGTTCACAATAGTCCATGATTCGAGAGACTCGTTCACAATAGTCCATGATTCGAGAGACTCGTTCACAATAGTCCATCATTCGAGAGTCTCGTTCAGAATAGTCCATGATTCGAGAGACTCGTTCACAATAGTCCATGATTTGAGAGTCTCGTTCACAATAGTCCATGATTCGAGAGACGCGTTCCCAATAGTCCATGATTCGAGAGAATCGTTCACAATAGTCCATGATTCGAGAGACTCGTTCACAATAGTCCATGATTCGAGAGTCTCGTTCAGAATAGTCCATGATTCGAGAGACTCGTTCACAACAGTCCATGATTCGAGAGACTCGTTCACAATAGTCCATGATTCGAGAGTCTCGTCCACATTAGTCCATGATTCCAGAGTCTCGTTCACAATAGTCCATGACTCCAGAGACTCGTTCACAATAGTCCATGATTCGAGAGACTCGTTCACAATAGTCCATGATTCGAGAGTCTCGTTCAGAATAGTCCATGATTCGAGAGACTCGTTCACAATAGTCCATGATTCGAGAGACTCGTTCACAATAGTCCATGATTCGAGATTCTCGTCCACAATAGTCAATGATTCCAGAGTCTCGTTCACAATAGTCCATGACTCCAGAGTCTCGTTCACAATAGTCCATGATTCGAGCGACTCGTTCACAATAGTCCATGATTCGAGAGACTCGTTCACAATAGTCCATGATTCGAGAGTCTCGTTTACAATAGTCCATGATTCGAGAGACTCCTTCACAACAGTCCATGATTCGAGAGACTCCTTCACAACTGTCCATGATTCGAGAGTCTCGTTCAAATTAGTACATGATTCGAGAGACTCGTTCACAATAGTCCATGATTCGATAGACTCGTTCACAATAGTCCATGATTCGGGAGTCTCGTTCACAATAGTCCATGATTCGAGAGACTCGTTCACAATAGTCCATGAATCGAGAGACTCGTTCACAACAGTCCATGATTCGAGAGTCTCGTTCACAATAGTCCACGATTCGAGAGACTCGTTCACAATAGTCCATGATTCGAGAGACTCGTTCACAATAGTCCATGATTTGAGAGTCTCGTTCACAATAGTCCATGATTCGAGAGACGCGTTCCCAATAGTCCATGAGTCGAGAGAATCGTTCACAATAGTCCATGATTCGAGAGACTCGTTCACAATAGTCCATGATTCGAGAGACTCGTTCACAATAGTCCATGATTCGAGAGTCTCGTTCAGGATAGTTCATGATTCGAGAGACTCGTTCACAATAGTCCATGATTCGAGAGACTCGTTCACAATAGTCCATGATTCGGGAGTCTCGTCCACAATAGTCCATGATTCCAGAGTCTCGTTCACAATAGTCCATGACTCCAAAGTCTCGTTTACAATAGTCCATGATTCGAGAGACTCCTTCACAACAGTCCATGATTCGAGAGACTCCTTCACAACTGTCCATGATTCGAGAGTCTCGTTCACAATAGTCCATGATTCGAGAGACTCGTTCACAATAGTCCATGATTCGAGAGTCTCGTTTACAATAGTCCATCATTCGAGAGACTCCTTCACAACAGTCCATGATTCGAGAGTCTCGTTCACAATACTCCATGATTCGAGAGACTCGTTCACAATAGTCCATGATTCGAGAGACTCGTTCACAATAGCCCATGATTCGAGAGTCTCGTTCAGGATAGTCCATGATTCGAGAGACTCGTTCACAATAGTCCGTGATTCGAGAGACTCGTTCACAATAGTCCATGATTCGGGAGTCTCGTCCACAATAGTCCATGATTCCAGAGTCTCGTTCACAATAGTCCATGACTCCAAAGTCTCGTTTACAATAGTCCATGATTCGAGAGACTCCTTCACAACAATCCATGATTCGAGAGACTCCTTCACAACTGTCCATGATTCGAGAGTCTCGTTCAGAATAGTCCATGATTCGAGAGACTCGTTCACAATAGTCCATGATTCGAGAGTCTCGTTTACAATAGTCCATGATTCGAGTGACTCCTTCACAACAGTCCATGATTCGAGAGTCTCGTTCACAATACTCCATGATTCGAGAGACTCGTTCACAATAGTCCATGATTCGAGAGACTCGTTCACAATAGTCCATGATTCGAGAGTCTCGTTCAGAATAGGCCATGATTCGAGAGATTCGTTCACAATAGTCCATGATTCGAGAGACTCGTTCACAATAGTCCATGATTCGAGAGTCTCGTTCACAATAGTCCATGACTCCAGAGTCTCGTTTACAATAGTCCATGATTCGAGAGACTCCTTCACAACAGTCCATGATTCGAGAGACTCCTTCACAACTGTCCATGATTCGAGAGTCTCGTTCACAATAGTCCATGATTCGAGAGTCTCGTTCAGAATAGGCCATGATTCGAGAGACTCGTTCACAATAGTCCATGATTCGAGAGACTCGTTCACAATAGTCCATGATTCGAGAGTCTCGTCCACAATAGTCCATGATTCCAGAATCTCGTTCACAATAGTCCATGACTCCAGAGACTCGTTCACAATATTCCATGATTCGAGAGACTCGTTCACAATAGTCCATGATTCGAGAATCTCGTTCAGAATAGTCCATGATTCGAGAGACTCGTTCACAATAGTCCATGATTCGAGAGACTCGTTCACAATAGTCCATGATTCGAGAGTCTCGTCCACAATATTCCATGATTCCAGAGTCTCGTTCACAATAGTCCATGACTCCAGAGTCTGGTTCACAAAATTCCATGATTCGAGAGACTCGTTCACAATAGTCCATGATTCGAGAGACTCGTTCACAAAAGTCCATGATTCGAGAGTCTCGTTTACAATACTCCATGATTCGAGAGACTCCTTCACAACAGTCCATGATTCGAGAGACTCCTTCACAACTGTCCATGATTCGAGAGTCTCGTTCACAATAGTCCATGATTCGAGAGACTCGTTCACAATAGTCCATGATTCGAGAGACTCGTTCACAATAGTCCATGATTCGAGAGTCCCGTTCACAATAGTCCATGATTCGAGAGACTCGTTCACAATAGTCCATGGATCGAGAGACTCGTTCACAACAGTCCATGATTCGAGAGTCTCGTTCACAACAGTCCATGATTCGAGAGACTCGTTCACAATAGTCCATGATTCGAGAGACTCGTTCACAATAGTCCATGATTTGAGAGTCTCGTTCACAATAGTCCATGATTCAAGAGACTTGTTCACAATAGTCCATGATTCGAGAGAATCGTTCACAATAGTCCATGATTCGAGAGACTCGTTCACAATAGTCCATGATTCGAGAGACTCGTTCACAATAGTCCATTATTCGAGAGTCTCGTTCAGAATAGTCCATGATTCGAGAGACTCGTTCACAATAGTCCATGATTCGAGAGACTCGTTCAAAATAGTCCATGATTCGGGAGTCTCGTCCACAATAGTCCATGATTCCAGAGTCTCGTTCACAATAGTCCATGACTCCAGAGTCTCGTTTACAATAGTCCATGATTCGAGAGACTCCTTCACAACAGTCCATGATTCGAGAGACTCCTTCACAACTGTCCATGATTCGAGAGTCTAGTTCACAATAGTCCATGATTCGAGAGACTCGTTCACAATAGTCCATGATTCGAGAGTCTCGTTTACAATAGTCCATGATTCGAGAGACTCCTTCACAACAGTCCATGATTCGAGAGACTCGTTCACAATAGTCCATGATTCGAGAGACTCGTTCACAGTAGTCCATGATTCGAGAGTCTCGTTCACAATAGTCCATGACTCCAGAGTCTCGTTTACAATAGTCCATGATTCGAGAGACTCCTTCACAACTGTCCATGATTCGAGAGTCTCGTTCACAATACTCCATGATTCGAGAGACTCGTTCACAATAGTCCATGATTCGAGAGACTCGTTCACAATAGTCCATGATTCGAGAGTCTCGTTCAGAATAGACCATGATTCGAGAGACTCGTTCACAATAGTCCATGATTCGAGAGACTCGTTCACAATAGTCCATGATTCGAGAGTCTCGTTCACAATAGTCCATGACTCCAGAGTCTCGTTTACAATAGTCCATGATTCGAGAGACTCCTTCACAACAGTCCATGATTCGAGAGACTCCTTCACAACTGTCCGTGATTCGAGAGTCTCGTTCACAGTAGTCCATGATTCGAGAGACTCGTTCACAACAGTCCATGATTCGAGAGTCTGGTTTACAATTGTTCATGATTCGAGAGACTCCTTCACAACAGTCCATGATTCGAGAGTCTCGTTCACAATACTCCATGATTCGAGAGACTCGTTCACAATAGTCCATGATTCGAGAGACTCCTTCACAACAGTCCATGATTCGAGAGACTCCTTCACAACTGTCCATGATTCGAGAATCTCGTTCACAATAGTCCATGATTCGAGAGACTCGTTCACAATAGTCCATGATTCGAGAGACTCCTTCACAACTGTCCATGATTCGAGAGTCTCGTTCACAATAGTCCATGATTCGAGAGACTCGTTCCCAATAGTCCATGATTCGAGAGTCTCGTTTACAATAGTCCATGATTCGAGAGACTCCTTCACAACAGTCCATGATTCGAGAGTCTCGTTCACATTACTCCATGATTCGAGAGACTCCTTCACAACAGTCCATGATTCGAGAGACTCCTTCACAACAGTCCGTGATTCGAGAGTCTCGTTCACAATACTCCATGATTCGAGAGACTCGTTCACAATAGTCCATGATTCGAGAGACTTGTTCACAATAGTCCATGATTTGAGAGTCTCGTTCACAATAGTCCATGATTCGAGAGACTCGTTCACAATAATCCATGATTCGAGAGACTCGTTCACAATAGTCCATGATTCGAGAGTCTCGTCCACAATAGTCCATGATTCCAAAGTCTCGATCACAATAGTCCATGACTCCAGAGTCTCGTTTACAATAGTCCATGATTCGAGAGACTCCTTCACAACAGTCCATGATTCGAGAGACTCCTTCACAACAGTCCATGATTCGAGAGTCTCGTTCACAATAGTCCATGATTCGAGAGACTCGTTCACAATTGTCCATGATTCGAGAGTCTCGTCCACAATAGTACATGATTCCAGAGTCTCGTTCACAATAGTCCATGACTCCAGAGTCTCGTTCACAAAAGTCCATGATTCGAGAGACTCGTTCACAATAGTCCATGATTCGTGAGACTCGTTCACAATAGTCCATGATTCGAGAGTCTTGTTAACAATAGTCCATGATTCGAGAGACTCGTTCACAATAGTCCATGATTCGAGAGACTCGTTCACAACAGTCCATGATTCGAGAGTCTCGTTCACAATAGTCCATGATTCGAGAATCTCGTTCACAATAGTCCACGATTCCAGTGTCTCGTTTACAATAGTCCACGATTCGAGAGACTCCTTCACAACAGTCCATGATTCGAGAGTCTCGTTCACAATACTCCATGACTCGAGAGACTCATTCACAATAGTCCATGATTCGAGAGACTCGTTCACAATAGTCCATGATTTGAGAGTCTCGTTCACAATAGTCCACGATTCGAGAGACTCGTTCACAATAATCCATGATTCGAGAGACTCGTTCACAATAGTCCATGATTCGAGAGTCTCGTCCACAATAGTCCATGATTCCAGAGTCTCGTTTACAATTGTCCATGAATCGAGAGACTCCTTCACAACAGTCCATGATTCGAGAGACTCCTTCACAACAGTCCATGATTCGAGAGTCTCGTTCACTATAGTCCATGACTCCCGAGTCTCGTTTACAATAGTCCATGATTCGAGAGACTCCTTCACAACAGTCCATGATTCGAGAGACTCCTTCACAAAAGTCCATGATTCGAGAGTCTTGTTCATTATGTACCATGATTCGAGAAACTCGTTCACAATAGTCCATGATTCGAGAGACTCGTTCACAATAGTCCATGATTCGCGAGACTCGTTAACAATAGTCCATGATTCGAGAGACTCGTTCACAACAGTCCATGATCGGAGAGTCTCGTTCACAATAGTCCATGATTCGAGAGTCTCGTTCACAATAGTCCACGAATCCAGAGTCTCGTTTACAATAGTCCATGATTCGGGAGACTCCTTCACAACAGTCCATGATTCGAGAGTCTCGTTCACAATACTCCATGATTCGAGAGACTCGTACACAATAGTCCATGATTCGAGAGACTCGTTCAAAATAGTCCATGATTCGAGAGTCTCGTTCACAATAGTCCATGATTTTAGAGACTCTTCCACAATAGTCCATGCTTCGAGAGACTCGTTCACAATAGTCCATGATTCGAGAGTCTCGTCCACAATTGTCCATGATTCCAGAGTCTCGTTCACAATAGTCCGTGACTCCAGAGTCTCGTTTACAATAGTCCATGATTCGAGAGACTCCCTCACAAAAGTCAATGATTCCAGAGTCTCGTTTACAATTTTCCAAGATTCGAGAGTCTCGTTCACAATAGTCCACGATTCCAGAGTCTCGTTTACAATAGTCCATGATTCGAGAGTCTCGTTCACAATAGTCCACGATTCCAGAGTCTCGTTCACAATAGTCCATGCTTCGAGAGACTCGTTCACAATAGTCTATGATTCGAGATTCTCGTCCACAATAGTCCATGATTCCAGAGTCTCGTTCACAATAGTCCATGACTCCAGAGTCTCGTTTACAACAGTCCATATTCGAGAGACTCCTTCACAATAGTCCATGATTCCAGAGTCTCGTTTACAATATTCCATGATTCGAGAGTCTCGCTCACAATAGTCCACGATTCCAGAGTCTCGTTTACAATAGTCCATGATTCGAGAGTCTCGTTCACAAAATTCCATGATTCGAGAGACTCGTTCACAACAGTCCATGATTCCAGAGTCTCGTTCACAATAGTCCATGATTCGAGAGTCTCGTTCACAATAGTCCACGATTCCAGAGTCTCGTTTACAATAGTCCATGTTTCGAGAGACTCCTTCACAACAGTCCATGGTTCGAGAGTCTCGTTCACAATACTCCATGATTCGGGAGACTCGTTCACAATAGTCCATGATTCGAGACTCGTTCACAATAGTCCATGATTCGAGAGACTCGTTCACAACAGTCCATGATTCGAGAGACTCCTTCACAGCAGTCCATGATTCGAGAGTCTCCTTCACAACAGTCCATGATTCGAGAGACTCCTTCACAGCAGTCCATGATTCGAGAGTCTCGTTCACAATAGTCCATGATTCGAGAGTCTCGTTCACAATAGTCCATGATTCCAGAGTCTCGTTTACATTAGTCCATGATTCGAGAGACTTCTTCACAACAGTCCAGGATTCGAGAGTCTCGTTCACAATACTCCATGATTCGGGAGACTCATTCACAATAGTCCATGATTCGAGAGACTCGTTCACAATAGTCCATGATTCGAGAGACTCGTTCACAACAGTCCATGATTCGAGAGTCTCGTTCACAATAGTCCATGATTCCAGAGTCTCGTTCACAATAGTTCATGGCTCCAGAGTCTCGTTTACAATAGTCCATGATTCGAGAGACTCCTTCACAACAGTCCATGATTCGAGAGACTCCTTCACAGCAGTCCATGATTCGAGAGTCTCGTTCACAATAGTCCATGATTCGAGAGACTCGTTCACAATAGTCCATGATTCGAGAGACTCGTTCACAATAGTCCATGATTCGAGAGTCTCGTTCACAATTGTCCATGATTCGAGAGACTCGTTCACAACAGTCCATGATTCGAGAGACTCGTTTACAACAGTCCATGATTCGAGAGTCTCGTTCACAATAGTCCATGATTTGAGAGTCTCGTTAACAATAGTCCACGATTCCAGATTCTCGTTTACAATAGTCCATGATTCGGGAGACTCCTTCACAACAGTCCATGATTCGAGAGTCTCGTTCACAATACTCCATGATTCGAGAGACTCGTTCACAATAGTTCATGGCTCCAGAGTCTCGTTTACAATAGTCCATGATTCGAGAGACTCCTTCACAACAGTCCATGATTCGAGAGACTCCTTCACAGCAGTCCATGATTCGAGAGTCTCGTTCACAATAGTCCATGATTCGAGAGACTCGTTCACAATAGTCCATGATTCGAGAGACTCGTTCACAATAGTCCATGATTCGAGAGTCTCGTTCACAATTGTCCATGATTCGAGAGACTCGTTCACAACAGTCCATGATTCGAGAGACTCGTTTACAACAGTCCATGATTCGAGAGTCTCGTTCACAATAGTCCATGATTTGAGAGTCTCGTTAACAATAGTCCACGATTCCAGATTCTCGTTTACAATAGTCCATGATTCGGGAGACTCCTTCACAACAGTCCATGATTCGAGAGTCTCGTTCACAATACTCCATGATTCGAGAGACTCGTTCACAATAGTCCATGTTTCGAGAGACTCGTTCACAATAGTCCATGATTCGAGAGTCTCGTTCACAATAGTCCATGATTTTAGAGACCCTTCCACAATAGTCCATGATTCGAGAGACTCCTTCACAAAAGTCAATGATTCCAGAGTCTCGTTTACAATTTTCCATGATTCGAGAGTCTCGTTCACAATAGTCCACGATTCCAGAGTCTCGTTTACAATAGTCCATGATTCGAGAGTCTCGTTCACAATAGTCCGTGACTCCAGAGTCTCGTTTACAATATTCCATGATTCGAGAGACTCCTTCACAATAGTCCATGATTCCAGAGTCTCGTTTACAATATTCCATGATTCGAGAGTCTCGCTCACAATAGTCCACGATTTCAGAGTCTCGTTTACAATAGTCCATGATTCGAGAGACTTCTTCACAACAGTCCAGGATTCGAGAGTCTCGTTCACAATACTCCATGATTCGGGAGACTCGTTCACAATAGTCCATGATTCGAGAGACTCGTTCACAATAGTCCATGATTCGAGAGACTCGTTCACAACAGTCCATGATTCGAGAGTCTCGTTCACAATAGTCCATGATTCCAGAGTCTCGTTCACAATAGTTCATGGCTCCAGAGTCTCGTTTACAATAGTCCATGATTCGAGAGACTCCTTCACAACAGTCCATGATTCGAGAGACTCCTTCACAGCAGTCCATGATTCGAGAGTCTCGTTCACAATAGTCCATGATTCGAGAGACTCGTTCACAATAGTCCATGATTCGAGAGACTCGTTCACAATAGTCCATGATTCGAGAGTCTCGTTCACAATTGTCCATGATTCGAGAGACTCCTTCACAACAGTCCATGATTCGAGAGTCTCGTTCACAATACTCCATGATTCGAGAGACTCGTTCACAATAGTCCATGTTTCGAGAGACTCGTTCACAATAGTCCATGATTCGAGAGTCTCGTTCACAATAGTCCATGATTTTAGAGACCCTTCCACAATAGTCCATGCTTCGAGAGACTCGTTCACAATAGTCCATGATTCGAGAGTCTCGTCCACAATAGTCCATGATTCCAGAGTCTCGTTCACAATAGTCCGTGACTCCAGAGTCTCGTTTACAATAGTCCATGATTCGAGAGACTCCTTCACAAAAGTCAATGATTCCAGAGTCTCGTTTACAATTTTCCATGATTCGAGAGTCTCGTTCACAATAGTCCACGATTCCAGAGTCTCGTTTACAATAGTCCATGATTCGAGAGTCTCGTTCACAATAGTCCGTGACTCCAGAGTCTCGTTTACAATATTCCATGATTCGAGAGACTCCTTCACAATAGTCCATGATTCCAGAGTCTCGTTTACAATATTCCATGATTCGAGAGTCTCGCTCACAATAGTCCACGATTTCAGAGTCTCGTTTACAATAGTCCATGATTCGAGAGTCTCGTTCACAAAAGTCCATGATTCGAGAGACTCCTTCACAACAGTTCAATATTCGAGAGTCTCGTTCACAATAGTCCTTGATTTGAGAGTCTCGTGCACAATAGTTCATGATTCCAGAGTCTCGTTTACAACAGTCCATGATTCGAGAGTCTCGTTCACAATAGTCCATGATTCGAGAGATTCGTTCACAATAGTCCATGATTCGAGAGACTCGTTCACAACAGTCCATGATTCCAGAGTCTCGTTCACAATAGTCCATGATTCGAGAGTCTCGTTCACAATAGTCCACGATTCCAGAGTCTCGTTTACAATAGTCCATGATTCGAGAGACTCCTTCACAACAGTCCATGGTTCGAGAGTCTCGTTCACAATACTCCATGATTCGGGAGACTCGTTCACAATAGTCCATGATTCGAGAGACTCGTTCACAATAGTCCATGATTCGAGAGACTCGTTCACAACAGTCCATGATTCGAGAGTCTCGTTCACAATAGTCCATGATTCCAGAGTCTCGTTCACAATAGTTCATGGCTCCAGAGTCTCGTTTACAATAGTCCATGATTCGAGAGACTCCTTCACAATAGTCCATGATTCGAGAGACTCGTTCACAGCAGACCATGATTCGAGAGTCTCGTTCACAATAGTCCATGATTCGAGAGACTCGTTCACAATAGTCCATGAGTCGAGAGACTCGTTCACAATTGTCCATGATTCGAGAGACTCGTTCACAATAGTCCATGATTCGAGAGACTCGTTCACAACAGTCCATGATTCGAGAGTCTCGTTCACAATAGTCCATGATTTGAGAGTCTCGTTCACAATAGTCCATGATTTGAGAGACTCGTTCACAATAGTCCATGATTCGAGAGTCTCATTCACAATTGTCCATGATTCGAGAGACTCGTTCACAATAGTCCATGATTCGAGAGACTCGTTCACAACAGTCCATGATTCGAGAGTCTCGTTCACAATAGTCCATGATTTGAGAGTCTCGTTCACAATAGTCCACGATTCCAGATTCTCGTTTACAATAGTCCATGATTCGAGAGACTCCTTCACAACAGTCCATGATTCGAGAGTCTCAATCACAATACTCCATGATTCGAGAGACTCGTTCACAATAGTCCATGATTCGAGAGTCTCGTTCACAATAGTCCATGATTTTAGAGACTCGTTCACAATAGTCTATGCTTCGAGAGACTCGTTCACAATAGTCCATGATTCGAGAGTCTCGTCCACAATAGTCCATGATTCCAGAGTATCGTTCACAATAGTCCATGACTCCAGAGTCTCGTTTACAATAGTCCATGATTCGAGAGACTCCTTCACAATAGTCCATGATTCCAGAGTCTCGTTTACAATATTCCTTGATTCGAGAGTCTCGTTCACAATAGTCCACGATTCCAGAGTCTCGTTTACAATAGTCCATGATTCGAGAGTCTCGTTCACAATAGTCCATGATTCGCGAGAGTCCTTCACAACAGTCCAAGATTCGAGAGTCTCGTTCACAATACTCCTTGATTCGAGAGTCTCGTTCACAATAGTTCATGATTCCAGAGTCTCGTTTACAACAGTCCATGATTCGAGAGTCTCGTTCACAATAGTCCATGATTCGAGAGACTCCTTCACAATAGTCCATGATTCCAGAGTCTCGTTTACAATATTCCTTGATTCGAGAGTCTCGTTCACAATAGTCCACGATTCCAGAGTCTCGTTTACAATAGTCCATGATTCGAGAGTCTCGTTCACAATAGTCCATTATTCGCGAGAGTCCTTCACAACAGTCCAAGATTCAAGAGTCTCGTTCACAATACTCCTTGATTCGAGAGTCTCGTTCACAATAGTTCATGATTCCAGAGTCTCGTTTACAACAGTCCATGATTCGAGAGTCTCGTTCACAATAGTCCATGATTCGAGAGACTCGTTCACAACAGTCCATGATTCCAGAGTCTCGTTCACAATAGTCCATGGTTCGAGAGTCTCGTTCACAATTGTCCATGATTCGAGAGACTCGTTCACAATAGTCCATGATTCGAGAGACTCGTTCACAACAGTCCATGATTCGAGAGTCTCGTTCACAATAGTCCATGATTTGAGAGTCTCGTTCACAATAGTCCACGATTCCAGATTCTCGTTTACAATAGTCCATGATTCGAGAGACTCCTTCACAACAGTCCATGATTCGAGAGTCTCAATCACAATACTCAATGATTCGAGAGACTCGTTCACAATAGTCCATGATTCGAGAGTCTCGTTCACAATAGTCCATGATTTTAGAGACTCGTTCACAATAGTCTATGCTTCGAGAGACTCGTTCACAATAGTCCATGATTCGAGAGTCTCGTCCACAATAGTCCATGATTCCAGAGTATCGTTCACAATAGTCCATGACTCCAGAGTCTCGTTTACAATAGTTCATGATTCGAGAGACTCCTTCACAATAGTCCATGATTCCAGAGTCTCGTTTACAATATTCCTTGATTCGAGAGTCTCGTTCACAATAGTCCACGATTCCAGAGTCTCGTTTACAATAGTCCATGATTCGAGAGTCTCGTTCACAATAGTCCATGATTAGCGAGAGTCCTTCACAACAGTCCAAGATTCGAGAGTCTCGTTCACAATACTCCTTGATTCGAGAGTCTCGTTCACAATAGTTCATGATTCCAGAGTCTCGTTTACAACAGTCCATGATTCGAGAGTCTCGTTCACAATAGTCCATGATTCGAGAGACTCCTTCACAATAGTCCATGATTCCAGAGTCTCGTTTACAATATTCCTTGATTCGAGAGTCTCGTTCACAATAGTCCACGATTCCAGAGTCTCGTTTACAATAGTCCATGATTCGAGAGTCTCGTTCACAATAGTCCATTATTCGCGAGAGTCCTTCACAACAGTCCAAGATTCAAGAGTCTCGTTCACAATACTCCTTGATTCGAGAGTCTCGTTCACAATAGTTCATGATTCCAGAGTCTCGTTTACAACAGTCCATGATTCGAGAGTCTCGTTCACAATAGTCCATGATTCGAGAGACTCGTTCACAACAGTCCATGACTCCAGAGTCTCGTTTACAATAGTCCATGATTCGAGAGACTCCTTCACAATAGTCCATGATTCCAGAGTCTCGTTTACAATATTCCTTGATTCGAGAGTCTCGTTCACAATAGTCCACGATTCCAGAGTCTCGTTTACAATAGTCCATGATTCGAGAGTCTCGTTCACAATAGTCCATGATTCGCGAGAGTCCTTCACAACAGTCCAAGATTCGAGAGTCTCGTTCACAATACTCCTTGATTCGAGAGTCTCGTTCACAATAGTTCATGATTCCAGAGTCTCGTTTACAACAGTCCATGATTCGAGAGTCTCGTTCACAATAGTCCATGATTCGAGAGACTCCTTCACAATAGTCCATGATTCCAGAGTCTCGTTTACAATATTCCTTGATTCGAGAGTCTCGTTCACAATAGTCCACGATTCCAGAGTCTCGTTTACAATAGTCCATGATTCGAGAGTCTCGTTCACAATAGTCCATTATTCGCGAGAGTCCTTCACAACAGTCCAAGATTCAAGAGTCTCGTTCACAATACTCCTTGATTCGAGAGTCTCGTTCACAATAGTTCATGATTCCAGAGTCTCGTTTACAACAGTCCATGATTCGAGAGTCTCGTTCACAATAGTCCATGATTCGAGAGACTCGTTCACAACAGTCCATGATTCCAGAGTCTCGTTCACAATAGTCCATGATTCGAGAGTCTCGTTCACAATAGTCCACGATTCCAGAGTCTCGTTTACAATAGTCCATGATTCGAGAGACTCCTTCACAACAGTCCATGATTCGAGACTCTCGTTCACAGTACTCCATGATTCGGGAGACTCGTTCACAATAGTCCAGGATTCGAGAGACTCGTTCACAATAGTCCATGATTCGAGAGTCTCGTTCACAATAGTCCATGATTCGAGAGACACGTTCACAATAGTCCATGATTCGAGAGTCTCGTCCACAATAGTCCATGATTCGAGAGTCTCGTTCACAATAGTCCATGATTCGAGAGACTCGTTCACAATAGTCCATGATTCGAGATACTCGTTCACAACAGTCCATGATCCGAGAGTCTCGTTCACAATAGTCCACGATTCCAGAGTCTCGTTTACAATAGTCCATGATTCGAGAGTCTCGTTCACAATAGTCCATGATTCGCGAGAGTCCTTCACAACAGTCCAAGATTCGAGAGTCTCGTTCACAATACTCCTTGATTCGAGAGTCTCGTTCACAATAGTTCATGATTCCAGAGTCTCGTTTACAACAGTCCATGATTCGAGAGTCTCGTTCACAATAGTCCATGGTTCGAGAGTCTCGTTCACAATAATTCAATGATTCGGGAGACTCGTTCACAATAGTCCATGATTCGAGAGACTCGTTCACAATAGTCCATGATTCGAGAGACTCGTTCACAACAGTCCATGATTCGAGAGTCTCGTTCACAATAGTCCATGATTCCAGAGTCTCGTTCACAATAGTTCATGGCTCCAGAGTCTCGTTTACAATAGTCCATGATTCGAGAGACTCCTTCACAACAGTCCATGATTCGAGAGACTCCTTCACAGCAGACCATGATTCGAGAGTCTCGTTCACAATAGTCCATGATTCGAGAGACTCGTTCACAATAGTCCATGAGTCGAGAGACTCGTTCACAATTGTCCATGATTCGAGAGACTCGTTCACAATAGTCCATGATTCGAGAGACTCGTTCACAACAGTCCATGATTCGAGAGTCTCGTTCACAATAGTCCATGATTTGAGAGTCTCGTTCACAATAGTCCATGATTCGAGAGACTCGTTCACAATAGTCCATGATTCGAGAGACTCGTTCACAATAGTCCATGATTCGAGAGAATCGTTCACAACAGTCCATGATTCGAGAGACTCGTTCACAATAGTCCATGATTCGAGAGTCTCGCCCACAATAGTCCATGATTCCATAGTCTCGTTCACAATAATCCATGACTCCAGTTTCTCGTTTACAATAGTCCATGATTCGAGAGTCTCGTTCACAATAGTCCATGATTCGAGAGACTCGTTCACAATAGTCCATGATTCGAGATACTCGTTCACAACAGTCCATGATCCGAGAGTCTCGTTCACAATAGTCCACGATTCCAGAGTCTCGTTTACAATAGTCCAAGATTCGAGAGTCTCGTTCACAATAGTCCATGATTCGCGAGAGTCCTTCACAACAGTCCAAGATTCGAGAGTCTCGTTCACAATACTCCTTGATTCGAGAGTCTCGTTCACAATAGTTCATGATTCCAGAGTCTCGTTTACAACAGTCCATGATTCGAGAGTCTGGTTCACAATAGTCCATGGTTCGAGAGTCTCGTTCACAATACTCCATGATTCGGGAGACTCGTTCACAGTAGTCCATGATTCGAGAGACTCGTTCACAATAACCATGATTCGAGAGATTCGTTCACAACAGTCCATGATTCGAGAGTCTCGTTCACAATAGTCCATGATTCCAGAGTCTCGTTCACAATAGTTCATGGCTCCAGAGTCTCGTTTACAATAGTCCATGATTCGAGAGACTCCTTCACAACAGTCCATGATTCGAGAGACTCCTTCACAGCAGACCATGATTCGAGAGTCTCGTTCACAATAGTCCATGATTCGAGAGACTCGTTCACAATAGTCCATGAGTCGAGAGACTCGTTCACAATTGTCCATGATTCGAGAGACTCGTTCACAATAGTCCATGATTCGAGAGACTCGTTCACAACAGTCCATGATTCGAGAGTCTCGTTCACAATAGTCCATGATTTGAGAGTCTCGTTCACAATAGTCCATGATTCGAGAGACTCGTTCACAATAGTCCATGATTCGAGAGTCTCGTTCACAATTGTCCATGATTCGAGAGACTCGTTCACAATAGTCCATGATTCGAGAGACTCGTTCACAACAGTCCATGATTCGAGAGTCTCGTTCACAATAGTCCATGATTTGAGAGTCTCGTTCACAATAGTCCACGATTCCAGATTCTCGTTTACAATAGTCCATGATTCGAGAGACTCCTTCACAAGAGTCCATGATTCGAGAGTCTCAATCACAATACTCCATGATTCCATGATTCGAGAGACTCGTTCACAATAGTCCATGATTCGAGAGTCTCGTTCACAATAGTCCATGATTTTAGAGACTCGTTCACAATAGTCCATGCTTCGAGAGACTCGTTCACAATAGTCCATGATTCGAGAGTCTCGTCCACAATAGTCCATGATTCCAGAGTCTCGTTCACAATAGTCCATGACTCCAGAGTCTCGTTTACAATAGTCCATGATTCGAGAGACTCCTTCACAATAGTCCATGATTCCAGAGTCTCGTTTACAATATTCCTTGATTCGAGAGTTTCGTTCACAATAGTCCACGATTCCAGAGTCTCGTTTACAATAGTCCATGATTCGAGAGTCTCGTTCACAATAGTCCATGATTCGCGAGAGTCCTTCACAACAGTCCAAGATTCGAGAGTCTCGTTCACAATACTCCTTGATTCGAGAGTCTCGTTCACAATAGTTCATGATTCCAGAGTCTCGTTTACATCAGTCCATGATTCGAGAGTCTCGTTCACAATAGTCCATGATTCGAGAGACTCCTTCACAATAGTCCATGATTCCAGAGTCTCGTTTACAATATTCCTTGATTCGAGAGTCTCGTTCACAATAGTCCACGATTCCAGAGTCTCGTTTACAATAGTCTATGATTCGAGAGTCACGTTCACAATAGTCCATGATTCGCGAGAGTCCTTCACAGCAGTCCAAGATTCGAGAGTCTCGTTCACAATACTCCTTGATTCGAGAGTCTCGTTCACAATAGTTCATGATTCCAGAGTCTCGTTTACAACAGTCCATGATTCGAGAGTCTCGTTCACAATAGTCCATGATTCGAGAGACTCGTTCACAACAGTCCATGATTCCAGAGTCTCGTTCACAATAGTCCATGATTCGAGAGTCTCGTTCACAATAGTCCACGATTCCAGAGTCTCGTTTACAATAGTCCATGATTCGAGAGACTCCTTCACAACAGTCCATGATTCGAGAGTCTCGTTCACAGTACTCCATGATTCGGGAGACTCGTTCACAATAGTCCAAGATTCGAGAGTCTCGTTCACAATACTCCTTGATTCGAGAGTCTCGTTCACAATAGTTCATGATTCCAGAGTCTCGTTTACAACAGTCCATGATTCGAGAGTCTCGTTCACAATAGTCCATGATTCGAGAGACTCGTTCACAACAGTCCATGATTCCAGAGTCTCGTTCACAATAGTCCATGATTCCAGAGTCTCGTTCACAATAGTCCATGACTCCAGAGTCTCGTTTACAATAGTCCATGATTCGAGAGACTCCTTCACAATAGTCCATGATTCCAGAGTCTCGTTTACAATATTCCTTGATTCGAGAGTTTCGTTCACAATAGTCCACGATTCCAGAGTCTCGTTTACAATAGTCCATGATTCGAGAGTCTCGTTCACAATAGTCCATGATTCGCGAGAGTCCTTCACAACAGTCCAAGATTCGAGAGTCTCGTTCACAATACTCCTTGATTCGAGAGTCTCGTTCACAATAGTTCATGATTCCAGAGTCTCGTTTACAACAGTCCATGATTCGAGAGTCTCGTTCACAATAGTCCATGATTCGAGAGACTCCTTCACAATAGTCCATGATTCCAGAGTCTCGTTTACAATATTCCTTGATTCGAGAGTCTCGTTCACAATAGTCCACGATTCCAGAGTCTCGTTTACAATAGTCTATGATTCGAGAGTCACGTTCACAATAGTCCATGATTCGCGAGAGTCCTTCACAGCAGTCCAAGATTCGAGAGTCTCGTTCACAATACTCCTTGATTCGAGAGTCTCGTTCACAATAGTTCATGATTCCAGAGTCTCGTTTACAACAGTCCATGATTCGAGAGTCTCGTTCACAATAGTCCATGATTCGAGAGACTCGTTCACAACAGTCCATGATTCCAGAGTCTCGTTCACAATAGTCCATGATTCGAGAGTCTCGATCACAATAGTCCACGATTCCAGAGTCTCGTTTACAATAGTCCATGATTCGAGAGACTCCTTCACAACAGTCCATGATTCGAGAGTCTCGTTCACAGTACTCCATGATTCGGGAGACTCGTTCACAATAGTCCATGATTCGAGAGACTCGTTCACAATAGTCCATGATTCGAGAGCCTCGTTCACAATAGTCCATGATTCGAGAGACACGTTCACAATAGTCCATGATTCGAGAGTCTCGTCCACAATAGTCCATGATTCGAGAGTCTAGTTCACAATAGTCCATGATTCGAGAGACTCGTTCACAATAGTCCATGATTCGAGATACTCGTTCACAACAGTCCATGATCCGAGAGTCTCGTTCACAATAGTCCACGATTCCAGAGTCTCGTTTACAATAGTCCATGATTCGAGAGTCTCGTTCACAATAGTCCATGATCCGAGAGTCTCGTTCACAATAGTCCACGATTCCAGAGTCTCGTTTACAACAGTCCATGATTCGAGAGTCTCGTTCACAATAGTCCATGATTCGAGAGACACGTTCACAATAGTCCATGATTCGAGAGTCTCGTCCACAATAGTCCATGATTCGAGATACTCGTTCACAACAGTCCATGATCCGAGAGTCTCGTTCACAATAGTCCAAGATTCGAGAGTCTCGTTCACAATAGTCCATGATTCGAGAGACTCGTTCACAACAGTCCATGATTCCAGAGTCTCGTTCACAATAGTCCATGATTCGAGAGTCTCGATCACAATAGTCCACGATTCCAGAGTCTCGTTTACAATAGTCCATGATTCGAGAGACTCCTTCACAACAGTCCATGATTCGAGAGTCTCGTTCACAGTACTCCATGATTCGGGAGACTCGTTCACAATAGTCCATGATTCGAGAGACTCGTTCACAATAGTCCATGATTCGAGAGCCTCGTTCACAATAGTCCATGATTCGAGAGACACGTTCACAATAGTCCATGATTCGAGAGTCTCGTCCACAATAGTCCATGATTCGAGAGTCTAGTTCACAATAGTCCATGATTCGAGAGACTCGTTCACAATAGTCCATGATTCGAGATACTCGTTCACAACAGTCCATGATCCGAGAGTCTCGTTCACAATAGTCCACGATTCCAGAGTCTCGTTTACAATAGTCCATGATTCGAGAGTCTCGTTCACAATAGTCCATGATTCGAGATACTCGTTCACAACAGTCCATGATCCGAGAGTCTCGTTCACAATAGTCCACGATTCCAGAGTCTCGTTTACAACAGTCCATGATTCGAGAGTCTCGTTCACAATAGTCCATGATTCGAGAGACACGTTCACAATAGTCCATGATTCGAGAGTCTCGTCCACAATAGTCCATGATTCGAGATACTCGTTCACAACAGTCCATGATCCGAGAGTCTCGTTCACAATAGTCCAAGATTCGAGAGTCTCGTTCACAATACTCCATGATCCGAGAGTCTCGTTCACAATAGTCCACGATTCCAGAGTCTCGTTTACAATAGTCCATGATTCGAGAGACTCGTTCACAATAGTCCATGATTCGAGATACTCGTTCACAACAGTCCATGATCCGAGAGTCTCGTTCACAATAGTCCACGATTCCAGAGTCTCGTTTACAATAGTCCATGATTCGAGAGTCTCGTTCACAATAGTCCATGATTCGCGAGAGTCCTTCACAACAGTCCAAGATTCGAGAGTCTCGTTCACAATACTCCTTGATTCGAGAGTCTCGTTCACAATAGTTCATGATTCCAGAGTCTCGTTTACAACAGTCCATGATTCGAGAGTCTCGTTCACAACAGTCCATGATTTCAGAGTCTCGTTCACAATAGTCCATGATTCGAGAGTCTCGTTCACAATAGTCCACGATTCCAGAGTCTTGTTTACAATAGTCCATGATTCGAGAGACTCCTTCACAACAGTCCATGATTCGAGACTCTTGTTCACAGTACTCCATGATTCGGGAGACTCGTTCACAATAGTCCATGATTCGAGAGACTCGTTCACAATAGTCCATGATTCGAGAGTCTCGTTCACAATAGTCCATGATTCGAGAGACACGTTCACAATAGTCCATGATTCGAGAGTCTCGTCCACAATAGTCCATGATTCGAGAGTCTCGTTCACAATAGTCCATGATTCGAGAGACTCGTTCACAATAGTCCATGATTCGAGATACTCGTTCACAACAGTCCATGATCCGAGAGTCTCGTTCACAATAGTCCATGATTTGAGAGTCTCGTTCACAATAGTCCACGATTCCAGATTCTCGTTTACAATAGTCCATGATTCGAGAGTCTCGTTCACAATAGTCCACGATTCCAGAGTCTCGTTTACAATAGTCCATGATTCGAGAGACTCCTTCACAACAGTCCATGATTCGAGACTCTTGTTCACAGTACTCCATGATTCGGGAGACTCGTTCACAATAGTCCATGATTCGAGAGACTCGTTCACAATAGTCCATGATTCGAGAGTCTCGTCCACAATAGTCCATGATTCGAGAGTCTCGTTCACAATAGTCCATGATTCGAGAGACTCGTTCACAATAGTCCATGATTCGAGATACTCGTTCACAACAGTCCATGATCCGAGAGTCTCGTTCACAATAGTCCATGATTTGAGAGTCTCGTTCACAATAGTCCACGATTCCAGATTCTCGTTTACAATAGTCCATGATTCGAGAGACTCTTTCACAACAGTCCATGATTCGAGAGTCTCGTTCACAATACTCCATGATTCGAGAGACTCGTTCACAATAGTCCATGATTCGAGAGACTCGTTCACAATAGTCCATGATTCGAGAGTCTCGTTCACAACAGTCCATGATTTCAGAGTCTCGTTCACAATAGTCCATGATTCGAGAGTCTCGTTCACAATAGTCCACGATTCCAGAGTCTCGTTTACAATAGTCCATGATTCGAGAGACTCCTTCACAACAGTCCATGATTCGAGACTCTTGTTCACAGTACTCCATGATTCGGGAGACTCGTTCACAATAGTCCATGATTCGAGAGACTCGTTCACAATAATCCATGATTCGAGAGTCTCGTTCACAATAATCCATGATTCGAGAGACACGTTCACAATAGTCCATGATTCGAGAGTCTCGTCCACAATAGTCCATGATTCGAGAGTCTCGTTCACAATAGTCCATGATTCGAGAGACTCGTTCACAATAGTCCATGATTCGAGATACTCGTTCACAACAGTCCATGATCCGAGAGTCTCGTTCACAATAGTCCACGATTCCAGATTCTCGTTTACAATAGTCCATGATTCGAGAGACTCTTTCACAACAGTCCATGATTCGAGAGTCTCGTTCACAATACTCCATGATTCGAGAGACTCGTTCACAATAGTCCATGATTCGAGAGACTCGTTCACAATAGTCCATGATTCGAGAGTCTCGTTCACAATAGTCCATGATTTTAGAGAATCGTTCACAATAGTCCATGCTTCGAGAGACTCGTTCACAATAGTCCATGATTCGAGAGTCTCGTCCACAATAGTCCCTGATTCCAGAGTCTCGTTCACAATAGTCCATGACTCCAGAGTCTCGTTTACAATAGTCCATGATTCGAGAGACTCCTTCACAATAGTCCATGATTCCAGAGTCTCGTTTACAATATTCCATGATTCGAGAGTCTCGTTCACATTAGTCCACGATTCCAGAGTCTCGTTTACAATAGTCCATGATTCGAGAGTCTCGTTCACAATAGTCCATGATTCGCGAGAGTCCTTCACAACAGTCCAAGATTCGAGAGTCTCGGTCACAATACTCCTTGATTCGAGAGTCTCGTTCACAATAGTTCATGATTCCAGAGTCTCGTTTACAACAGTCCATGATTCGAGAGTCTCGTTCACAATAGTCCATGATTCGAGAGACACGTTCACAATAGTCCATGATTCGAGAGTCTCGTCCACAATAGTCCATGATTCGAGAGTCTCGTTCACAATAGTCCATGATTCGAGAGACTCGTTCACAATAGTCCATGATTCGAGAGACTCGTTCACAACAGTCCATGATTCGAGAGTCTCGTTCACAATAGTCCATGATTTGAGAGTCTCGTTCACAATAGTCCACGATTCCAGATTCTCGTTTACAATAGTCCATGATTCGAGAGATTCCTTCACAACAGTCCATGATTCGAGAGTCTCGTTCACAATACTCCATGATTCGAGAGACTCGTTCACAATAGTCCATGATTCGAGAGACTCGTTCACAATAGTCCATGATTCGAGAGTCTCGTTCACAATAGTCCATGATTTTAGAGACTCGTTCAAAATAGTCCATGCTTTGAGAGACTCGTTCACAATAGTCCATGATTCGAGAGTCTTGTCCACAATAGTCCATGATTCCAGAGTCTCGTTCACAATAGTCCATGACTCCAGAGTCTCGTTTACAATAGTCCATGATTCGAGAGACTCCTTCACAATAGTCCATGATTCCAGAGTCTCGTTCACAATAGTCCACGATTCCAGAGTCTCGTTTACAATAGTCCATGATTCGAGAGTCTCGTTCACAATAGTCCATGATTCGAGAGTCTCGTCCACAATATTCCATGATTCGAGAGTCTCGTTCACAATAGTCCACGATTCCAGAGTCTCGTTTACAATTGTCCATGATTCGAGAGTCTCGTTCACAATAGTCCATGATTCGCGAGAGTCCTTCACAACAGTCCAAGATTCGAGAGTCTCGTTCAAAATACTCATTGATTCGAGAGTCTCGTTCACAATAGTTCAGGATTCCAGAGTCTCGTTTACAACAGTCCATGATTCGAGATTCTCGTTCACAATAGACCATGATTCGAGAGACTCGTTCACAACAGTCCATGATTCCAGAGTCTCGTTCACAATAGTCCATGATTCGAGAGTCTCGTTCACAATAGTCCACGATTCCAGAGTCTCGTTTACAATAGTTCATGATTCCAGAGTCTCGTTTACAACAGTCCATGATTCGAGAGTCTCGTTCACCATAGTCCATGATTCGAGAGACTCGTTCACAACAGTCCATGATTCCAGAGTCTCGTTCACAATAGTCCATGATTCGAGAGTCTCGTTCACAATAGTCCACGATTCCAGAGTCTCGTTTACAATAGTCCATGATTCGAGAGACTCCTTCACAACAGTCCATGATTCGAGACTCTCGTTCACAGTACTCCATGATTCGGGAGACTCGTTCACAATAGTCCATGATTCGAGAGACTCGTTCACAATAGTCCATGATTCGAGAGTCTCGTTCACAATAGTCCATGATTCGAGAGACACGTTCACAATAGTCCATGATTCGAGAGTCTCGTCCACAATAGTCCATGATTCCAGAGTCTCGTTTACAATAGTCCATGATTCGAGAGACTCAATCACAATAGTCCATGATTCGAGAGTCTCGTTCACAATAGTCCATGATTCGAGAGACTCGTTCACAATAGTCCATGATTCGAGAGACTCGTACATAATAGTCCATGATTCGAGAGACTCGTTCACAATAGTCCATGATTCGAGAGTCTCGTCCACAATAGTCCATGATTCCAGAGTCTCGTTCACAATAATCCATGACTCCAGTTTCTCGTTTACAATAGTCCATGATTCGAGAGACACCTTCACAACAGTCCATGATTCGAGAGACTCCTTCACAACAGTCCATGATTCGAGAGTATTGTTCACAATAGTCCATGATTCGAGAGACTCGTTCACAATAGTCCATGATTCGAGAGACTCCTTCACAATAGTCCATGATTCCAGAACCTCGTTCACAATAGTCCATGATTCGAGAGTCTCGTTCACAATAGTCCACGAATTCAGAGTCTCGTTCACAATAGTCCATGATTCGAGAGACTCGTTCACAACAGTCCATGATTCCAGAGTCTCGTTCACAATAGTCCATGATTCGAGAGTCTCGTTCACAATAGTCGGCGATTCCAGAGTCTCGTTTACAATAGTTCATGATTCCAGAGCCTCGTTTACAACAGTCTATGATTCGAGAGTCTCGTTCACAATAGTCCATGATTCGAGAGACTCGTTCACAACAGTCCATTATTCCAGAGTCTCGTTCACAATAGTCCATGATTCGAGAGTCTCGTTCACAATAGTCCACGATTCCAGAGTCTCGTTTACAATAGTCCATGATTCGAGAGACTCCTTCACAACAGTCCATGATTCGAGACACTCGTTCACAGTACTCCATGATTCGGGAGACTCGTTCACAATAGTCCATGATTCGAGAGACTCGTTCACAATAGTCCATGATTCGAGAGTCTCGTTCACAATAGTCCATGATTCGGGAGACACGTTCACAATAGTCCATGATTCGAGAGTCTCGTCCACAATAGTCCATGATTCCAGAGTCTCGTTTACAATAGTCCATGATTCGAGAGACTCAATCACAATAGTCCATGATTCGAGAGTCTCGTTCACAATAGTCCATGATTCGAGAGACTCGTTCACAATAGTCCATGATTCGAGAGACTCGTAAATAATAGTCCATGATTCGAGAGACTCGTTCACAATAGTCCATGATTCGAGAGTCTCGTCCACAATAGTCCATGATTCCAGAGTCTCGTTCACAATAATCCATGACTCCAGTTTCTCGTTTACAATAGTCCATGATTCGAGAGACTCCTTCACAACAGTCCATGATTCGAGAGACTCCTTCACAACAGTCCATGATTCGAGAGTCTTGTTCACAATAGTCCATGATTCGAGAGACTCGTTCACAATAGTACATGATTCGAGAGACTCGTTCACAATAGTCCATGATTCCAGAACCTCGTTCACAATAGTCCATGATTCGAGAGTCTCGTTCACAATAGTCCACGAATTCAGAGTCTCGTTTACAATAGTCCATGATTCGAGAGACTCAATCACAATAGTCCATGATTCGAGAGTCTCGTTCACAATAGTCCATGATTCGAGAGACTCGTTCACAATAGTCCATGATTCGAGAGATTCGTTCACAATAGTCCATGATTCGAGAGTCTCGCCCACAATAGTCCATGATTCCATAGTCTCGTTCACAATAATCCATGACTCCAGTTTCTCGTTTACAATAGTCCATGATTCGAGAGACTCCTTCACAACAGTCCATGATTCGAGAGACTCCTTCACAACAGTCCATGATTCGAGAGTCTCGTTCACAATAGTCCATGATTCGAGAGACTCGTTCACAATAGTCCATGATTCGAGAGACTCGTTCACAATAGTCCATGATTCCAGAACCTCGTTCACAATAGTCCATGATTCGAGAGTCTCGTTCACAATAGTCCACGATTTCAGAGTCTCGTTTACAATAGTCCATGATTCGAGAGACTCAATCACAATAGTCCATGATTCGAGAGTCTCGTTAACAATAGTCCATGATTCGAGAGACTCGTTCACAATAGTCCATGATTCGAGAGACTCGTTCACAATAGTCCATGATTCGAGAGTCTCGTCCACAATAGTCCATGATTCCAGAGTCTCGTTCACAATAATCCATGACTCCAGTTTCTCGTTTACAATAGTCCATGATTCGAGAGACTCCTTCACAACAGTCCATGATTCGAGAGACTCCTTCACAACAGTCCATGATTCGAGAGTCTCGTTCACAATAGTCCATGATTCGAGAGACTCGTTCACAATAGTCCATGACTCGAGAGACTCGTTCACAATAGTCCATGATTCCAGAACCTCGTTCACAATAGTCCATGATTCGAGAGACTCGTTCACAATAGTCCATGATTCCAGAACCTCGTTCACAATAGTCCATGATTCGAGAGTCTCGTTCACAATAGTCCACGATTTCAGAGTCTCGTTTACAATAGTCCATGATTCGAGAGACTCAATCACAATAGTCCATGATTCGAGAGTCTCGTTAACAATAGTCCATGATTCGAGAGACTCGTTCACAATAGTCCATGATTCGAGAGACTCGTTCACAATAGTCCATGATTCGAGAGTCTCGTCCACAATAGTCCATGATTCCAGAGTCTCGTTCACAATAATCCATGACTCCAGTTTCTCGTTTACAATAGTCCATGATTCGAGAGACTCCTTCACAACAGTCCATGATTCGAGAGTCTCGTTCACAATAGTCCACGATTTCAGAGTCTCGTTTACAATAGTCCATGATTCGAGAGACTCAATCACAATAGTCCATGATTCGAGAGTCTCGTTAACAATAGTCCATGATTCGAGAGACTCGTTCACAATAGTCCATGATTCGAGAGACTCGTTCACAATAGTCCATGATTCGAGAGTCTCGTCCACAATAGTCCATGATTCCAGAGTCTCGTTCACAATAATCCATGACTCCAGTTTCTCGTTTACAATAGTCCATGATTCGAGAGACTCCTTCACAACAGTCCATGATTCGAGAGACTCCTTCACAACAGTCCATGATTCGAGAGTCTCGTTCACAATAGTCCATGATTCGAGAGACTCGTTCACAATAGTCCATGACTCGAGAGACTCGTTCACAATAGTCCATGATTCCAGAACCTCGTTCACAATAGTCCATGATTCGAGAGTCTCGTTCACAATAGTCCACGATTTCAGAGTCTTGTTTACAATAGTCCATGATTCGAGAGACTCAATCACAATAGTTCATGATTCGAGAGTCTCGTTCACAATAGTCCATGATTCGAGAGACTCGTTCACAATAGTCCATGATTCGAGAGACTCGTTCACAACAGTCCATGACTCGAGAGACTCGTTCACAATAGTCCATGATTCGAGAGTCTCGCCCACAATAGTCCATTATTCCATAGTCTCGTTCACAATAATCCATGACTCCAGTTTCTCGTTTACAATAGTCCATGATTCGAGAGACTCCTTCACAACAGTCCATGATTCGAGAGACTCCTTCACAACAGTCCATGATTCGAGAGTCTCGTTCACAATAGTCCATGATTCGAGAGACTCGTTCAAAATAGTCCATGATTCGAGAGACTCGTTCACAATATTCCATGATTCCAGAACCTCGTTCACAATAGTCCATGATTCGAGAGTCTCGTTCACAATAGTCCACGATTTCAGAGTCTCATTTACAATAGTCCATGATTCGAGAGACTCAATCACAATAGTTCATGATTCGAGAGTCTCGTTCACAATAGTCCATGATTCGAGAGACTCGTTCACAATAGTCCATGATTCGAGAGACTCGTTCACAATAGTCCATGATTCGAGAGACTCGTTCACAATAGTCCATGATTCGAGAGTCTCGTCCACAATAGTCCATGATTCCAGAGTCTCGTTCACAATAGTCCATGACTCCAGAGTCTCATTTACAATAGTCCACGAATTCAGAGTCTCGTTTACAACAGACCATGATTCGAGAGACTCAATCACAATAGTCCATGATTCGAGAGTCTCGTTCACAATAGTCCATGATTCGAGAGACTCGTTTACAATAGTCCATGATTCGAGAGACTCCTTCACAACAGTCCATGATTCGAGAGACTCCTTCACAACAGTCCATGATTCGAGAGTCTCGTTCACAATAGTCCATGATTCGAGAGACTCGTTCACAATAGTCCATGATTCGAGAGACTCGTTCACAATATTCCATGATTCCAGAACCTCGTTCACAATAGTCCATGATTCGAGAGTCTCGTTCACAATAGTCCACGATTTCAGAGTCTCATTTACAATAGTCCATGATTCGAGAGACTCAATCACAATAGTTCATGATTCGAGAGTCTCGTTCACAATAGTCCATGATTCGGGAGACTCGTTCACAATAGTCCATGATTCGAGAGACTCGTTCACAATAGTCCATGATTCCAGAGACTCGTTCACAATAGTCCATGATTCGAGAGTCTCGTCCACAATAGTCCATGATTCCAGAGTCTCGTTCACAATAGTCCATGACTCCAGAGTCTCATTTACAATAGTCCACGAATTCAGAGTCTCTTTTACAATAGACCATGATTCGAGAGACTCAATCACAATAGTCCATGATTCGAGAGTCTCTTTCACAATAGTCCATGATTCGAGAGACTCGTTCACAAAAGTCCATGATTCGAGAGACTCGTTCACAATAGTCCATGATTCGAGAGACTCGTTCACAATAGTCCATGATTCGAGAGTCTCGTCCACAGTAGTCAATGATTCCATAGTCTCGTTCACAATAGTCCATGACTCCAGATTCTCGTTTACAATAGTCCATGATTCGAGAGATTCCTTCACAACAATCCATGATTCGAGAGACTCCTTCACAACAGTCCATGATTCGAGAGACTCCTTCACAACAGTCCATGATTCGAGAGTCTCGTTCACAATAGTCCATGATTCCTGAGACTCGTTCACAATAGTCCATGATTCGAGAGACTCGTTCACAATAGTCCATGATTCCAGAACCTCGTTCACAATAGTCCATGATTCGAGAGTCTCGTTCACAATAGTCCACGATTTCAGAGTCTCGTTTACAATAGTCCATGATTCGAGAGACTCAATCACAATAGTCCATGATTCGAGAGTCTCGTTCACAATAGTCCATGATTCGAGAGACTCGTTCACAATAGTCCATGATTCGAGGGACTCGTTCACAATAGTCCATGATTCGAGAGTCTCGTCCACAATAGTCCATGATTCCAGAGTCTCGTTCACAATAATCCATGACTCCAGTTTCTCGTTTACAATAGTCCATGATTCGAGAGACTCCTTCACAACAGTCCATGATTCGAGAGACTCCTTCACAACAGTCCATGATTCGAGAGTCTCGTTCACAATAGTCCATTATTCGAGAGACTCGTTCACAATAGTCCATGACTCGAGAGACTCGTTCACAATAGTCCATGATTCCAGAACCTCGTTCACAATAGTCCATGATTCGAGAGTCTCGTTCACAATAGTCCACGATTTCAGAGTCTTGTTTACAATAGTCCATGATTCGAGAGACTCAATCACAATAGTTCATGATTCGAGAGTCTCGTTCACAACAGTCCATGATTCGAGAGACTCGTTCACAATAGTCCATGATTCGAGAGACTCGTTCACAACAGTCCATGATTCGAGAGACTCGTTCACAATAGTCCATGATTCGAGAGTCTCGCCCACAATAGTCCATGATTCCATAGTCTCGTTCACAATAATCCATGACTACAGTTTCTCGTTTACAATAGTCCATGATTCGAGAGACTCCTTCACAACAGTCCATGATTCGAGAGACTCCTTCACAACAGTCCATGATTCGAGAGTCTCGTTCACAATAGTCCATGATTCGAGAGACTCGTTCACAATAGTCCATGATTCGAGAGACTCGTTCACAATATTCCATGATTCCAGAACTTCGTTCACAATAGTCCATGATTCGAGAGTCTCGTTCACAATAGTCCACGATTTCAGAGTCTCATTTACAATAGTCCATGATTCGAGAGACTCAATCACAATAGTTCATGATTCGAGAGTCTCGTTCACAATAGTCCATGTTTCGGGAGACTTGTTCACAATAGTCCATGATTCGAGAGACTCGTTCACAATAGTCCATGATTCGAGAGACTCGTTCACAATAGTCCATGATTCGAGAGTCTCGTCCACAATAGTCCATGATTCCAGAACCTCGTTCACAATAGTCCATGATTCGAGAGTCTCGTTCACAATAGTCCACGATTTCAGAGTCTTGTTTACAATAGTCCATGATTCGAGAGACTCAATCACAATAGTTCATGATTCGAGAGTCTCGTTCACAATAGTCCATGCTTCGAGAGACTCGTTCACAATAGTCCATGATTCGAGAGACTCGTTCACAACAGTCCATGATTCGAGAGACTCGTTCACAATAGACCATGATTCGAGAGTCTCGCCCACAATAGTGCATGATTCCATAGTCTCGTTCACAATAATCCATGACTCCAGTTTCTCGTTTACAATAGTCCATGATTCGAGAGACTCCTTCACAACAGTCCATGATTCGAGAGACTCCTTCACAACAGTCCATGATTCGAGAGTCTCGTTCACAATAGTCCATGATTCGAGAGACTCGTTCACAATAGTCCATGATTCGAGAGACTCGTTCACAATATTCCATGATTCCAGAACCTCGTTCACAATAGTCCATGATTCGAGAGTCTCGTTCACAATAGTCCACGATTTCAGAGTCTCATTTACAATAGTCCATGATTCGAGAGACTCAATCACAATAGTTCATGATTCGAGAGTCTCGTTCACAATAGTCCATGATTCGGGAGACTCGTTCACAATAGTCCATGATTCGAGAGACTCGTTCACAATAGTCCATGATTCGAGAGACTCGTTCACAATAGTCCATGATTCGAGAGTCTCGTCCACAATAGTCCATGATTCCAGAGTCTCGTTCACAATAGTCCATGACTCCAGAGTCTCGTTTACAATAGTCCACGATTTCAGAGTCTCGTTTACAATAGACCATGATTCGAGAGACTCAATCACAATAGTCCATGATTCGAGAGTCTCGTTCACAATAGTCCAAGATTCGAGAGACTCGTTCACAAAAGTCCATGATTCGAGAGACTCGTTCACAATAGTCCATGATTCGAGAGTCTCGTCCACAGTAGTCAATGATTCCATAGTCTCGTTCACAATAGTCCATGACTCCAGATTCTCGTTTACAATAGTCCATGATTCGAGAGATTCCTTCACAACAATCCATGATTCGAGAGACTCCTTCACAACAGTCTATGATTCGAGAGTCTCGTTCACAATTGTCCATGATTCGAGAGACTCGTTCACAATAGTCCATGATTCGAGAGACTCGTTCACAATATTCCATGATTCGAGAGTCTCGTTCACAATAGTTTATGACTCGAGAGTCTCGTTGAAAATAGTCCACGATTCCAGAGTCTCGTTTACAATAGTCCATGATTCGAGAGACTCCTTCACAACAATCCATGATTCGAGAGACTCCTTCACAACAGTCCATGATTCGAGAGTCTCGTTCACAATAGTCCATGATTCGAGAGACTCGTTCACAATAGTCCATGATTCGAGAGACTCGTTCACAATATTCCATAATTCGAGAGTCTCGTCCACAATAGTCCATGATTCCAGAGTCTCGTTTACAATAGTCCACGATTTCAGAGTCTCGTTTGCAATAGTCCATGATTCGAGAGACTCAATCACAATAATCCATGATTCGAGAGTCCCGTTCACAATTGTCCATGATTCGAGAGACTCGTTCACAATAGTCCATGATTCGAGAGACTCGTTCACAATTGTCCAAGATTCGAGAGTCTCGTCCACAATAGTCAATGATTCCATAGTCTCGTTCACAATAGTCCATGACTCCAGATTCTCGTTTACAATAGTCCATGATTCGAGAGTTTCCTTCACAACAATCCATGATTCGAGAGACTCCTTCACAACAGTCCATGATTCGAGAGACTCGTTCACAATTGTCCATGATTCGAGAGACTCGTTCACAATAGTCCATGATTCGAGAGACTCGTTCACAATATTCCATGATTCGAGAGTCTTGTTCATAATAGTCCATGACTCGAGAGTCTCGTTGAAAATAGTCCACGATTCCAGAGTCTCGTTTACAATAGTCCGTGATTCGGGAGACTCCTTCACAACAGTCCATGATTCGAGAGTCTTGTTCACTATAGTCCATGATTCGAGAGACTCGTTCACAATAGTTCATGATTCGAGAGACGCGTTCACAATAGTCCATGATTCGAGAGTCTCAATCACAATAGTCCATGATTCGAGAGACTCGTTCACAATAGTCCATGTTTCGAGAGACTCGTTCACAATAGTCCATGATTCGAGAGTCTCGTCCACAATAGTCCATGATTCCAGAGTCTCGTTCACAATAGTCCATGACTCCAGAGTCTCGTTTACAATAGTCCATGGTTCGAGAGACTCCTTCACAACAGTCCATGGTTCGAGAGACTCCTTCACAACAGTCCATCATTCGAGAGTCTCGTTCACAATATTCCATGATTCGAGAGTCTCGTTCACAATAGTCCATGATTCCAGAGTCTCGTTTACAATAGTCCAAGATTCGAGAGACTCCTTCACAACAGTACATGATTCGAGAGTCTCGTTCACAATAGTCCATGATTCGAAAGTCTCGTTCACAATAGTCCATGATTCGAGAGTCTCGTTCACAATATTCCATGATTCGAGAGTCTTGTTCACAATATTCCATGATTCCAGAGTCTCGTTCACAATAGTCACTGAATCCAGAGTCTCGTTTACAATAGTCCATGATTCGAGAGACTCCTTCACAACAGTGCATGATTCGAGAGTCTCGTTCACAATAGTCCATGATTCGAGAGACTCGTTCACAATAGTCCATGATTCGAGAGTCTCGTTCACAATAGTCCATGATTGGAGAGGCTCGTTCACAATAGTCCATGATTCGAGAGACTCGTTCACAATAGTCCATGATTCGAGAGTCTCGTTCACAATAGTCCATGATTCGAGAGGCTCGTTCACAATAGTCCATGATTCCAGAGACTCGTTCACAATAGTCCATGATTCGAGAGTCTCGTTCACAATAATCCATGATTCGAGAGTCTCGTTCACAATAGTTCATGATTCCAGAGTCTCGTTTACAATAGTCCATGATTCGAGAGACTCCTTCACAACAGTCCATGATTCAAGATTCTCGTTCACAATAGTCCATGATTCGAGAGACTCGTTCACAATAGTCCATGATTCGAGAGTCTCGTTCGCAATAGTCCTTGATTCGAGAGACTCCTTCACAACAGTCCATGATTCGAGAGTCTCGTTCACAATAGTCCATGATTCGAGAGACTTGTTCACAATAGTCCATGATTCGAGAGACTCGTTCACAATAGTCCATGAATCGAGAGTCACGTTCACAATAGTCCATGATTCGAGAGTCTCGTTGGCAATAGTCCTTGATTCGAGAGACTCTTTCACAACAGTTCATGATTCGAGAGTTTCGTTCACAATAGTCCATGATTCGAGAGACTCGTTCACAATAGTCCATGATTCGAGAGACTCGTTCACAATAGTCCATGAATCGAGAGTCACGTTCACAATAGTCCATGAGTCGAGAGACTCGTTCACAATGGTCCATGTTTCCAGAGTCTCTTTCACAATAGTCCATGATTCGAGGGACTCGTTCACAATAGTCCATGATTCGAGAGACTCGTTCACAAAAGTCCATGATTCGAGAGACTCGTTCACAATAGTCCATTATCCGAGATTATCATTCACAATAGTCCCTGATTCGAGAGACTCGTTCACAATAGTCCATGATTCGAGAGACTCGTTCACAATAGTCCATGAATCGAGAGTCACGTTCACAAAAGTCCATGATTCGAGAGTCTCGTTCGCAATAGTCCTTGATTCGAGAGACTCCTTCACAACAGTCCATGATTCGAGAGACTCGTTCAAAATAGTCCATGATTCGAGATTCTCGTTCACAATAGTCCATGATTCGAGGGACTCGTTCACAATAGTCCATGAATCGAGAGTCACGTTCACAATAGTCCATGATTCCACAGTCTCGTTCAAAATAGTCCATGATCCCAGAGTCTCGTTTACAATAGTCCATGATTCGAGAGACTCCTTCACAACAGTCCATGATTCAAGATTCTCGTTCACAATAGTCCATGATTCGAGAGACTCGTTCACAATAGTCCATGATTCGAGAGTCTCGTTCGCAATAGTCCTTGATTCGAGAGACTCCTTCACAACAGTCCATGATTCGAGAGTCTCGTTCACAATAGTCCATGATTCGAGAGACTCGTTCACAATAGTCCATGATTCGAGAGACTCGTTCACAATAGTCCATGAATCGAGAGTCACGTTCACAATAGTCCATGATTCGAGAGTCTCGTTGGCAATAGTCCTTGATTCGAGAGACTCCTTCACAACAGTTCATGATTTGAGAGTCTCGTTCACAATAGTCCATGATTCGAGAGACTCGTTCACAATAGTCCATGATTCGAGAGACTCGTTCACAATAGTCCATGAATCGAGAGTCACGTTCACAATAGTCCATGAGTCGAGAGACTCGTTCACAATGGTCCATGTTTCCAGAGTCTCTTTCACAATAGTCCATGATTCGAGGGACTCGTTCACAATAGTCCATGATTCGAGAGACTCGTTCACAAAAGTCCATGATTCGAGAGACTCGTTCACAATAGTCCATTATCCGAGATTATCATTCACAATAGTCCATGATTCGAGAGACTCGTTCACAATAGTCCATGATTCGAGAGACTCGTTCACAATAGTCCATGAATCGAGAGTCACGTTCACAAAAGTCCATGATTCGAGAGTCTCGTTCGCAATAGTCCTTGATTCGAGAGACTCCTTCACAACAGTCCATGATTCGAGAGACTCGTTCAAAATAGTCCATGATTCGAGAGTCTCGTTCACAATAGTCCATGATTCGAGGGACTCGTTCACAATAGTCAATGATTCGAGGGACTCGTTCACAATAGTCCCTGATTCGAGGGACTCGTTCACAATAGTCAAAGATTCGAGAGACTCGTTCACAAAAGTCCATGATTCGAGAGACTCGTTCACAATAGTCCATTATCCGAGATTATCATTCACAATAGTCCATGATTCGAGAGACTCGTTCACAATAGTCCATGATTCGAGAGACTCGTTGACAATAGTCCATGAATCGAGAGTCACGTTCACAAATGTCCATGATTCGAGAGTCTCGTTCGCAATAGTCCTTGATTCGAGAGACTCCTTCACAACAGTCCATGATTCGAGAGACTCGTCCAAAATAGTACATGATTCGAGAGTCTCGTTCACAATAGTCCATGATTCGAGGGACTCGTTCACAATAGTCCATGATTCGAGAGACTCGTTCACAATAGTCCCTGATTCGAGGGACTCGTTCACAATAGTCCATGATTCGAGAGACTCGTTCACAAAAGTCCATGATTCGAGAGACTCGTTCACAATAGTCCATTATCCGAGATTATCATTCACAATAGTCCATGATTCGAGAGACTCGTTCACAACAGTCCATGATTCGAGAGACTCGTTGACAATAGTCCATGAATCGAGAGTCACGTTCACAAAAGTCCATGATTCGAGAGTCTCGTTCGCAATAGTCCTTGATTCGAGAGACTCCTTCACAACAGTCCATGATTCGAGAGTCTCGTTCACAATAGTCCATGATTCGAGAGACTCGTTCACAATAGTCCATGATTCGAGAGACTCGTTCAAAATAGTCCATGATTCGAGAGTCTCGTTCACAATAGTCCATAATTCGAGGGACTCGTTCACAATAGTCCATGATTCGAGGGACTCGTTCACAATAGTCCATGATTCGAGAGACTCGTTCACAAAAGTCCATGATTCGAGAGACTCGTTCACAATAGTCCATGGTTCGAGAGTCTCGTTCACAATAGTCTATGATTCGAGGGACTCGTTCACAATAGTCCATGATTCGAGAGACTCGTTCACAAAAGTCCATGATTCGAGAGACTCGTTCACAATAGTCCATTATCCGAGATTATCATTGACAATAGTCCATGATTCGAGAGAATCGTTCACAATAGTCCATGATTCGAGAGACTCGTTCCCAATAGTCCATGAATCGAGAGTCACGTTCACAAACGTCCATGATTCGAGAGTCTCGTTCGCAATAGTCCTTGATTCGAGAGACTCCTTCACAACAGTCCATGATTCGAGAGTCTCGTTCACAATAGTCCATGATTCGAGAGACTCGTTCACAATAGTCCATGATTCGAGAGACTCGTTCACAATAGTCCATGAATCGAGAGTCACGTTCACAATAGTCCATGATTCGAGAGACTCGTTCACAATAGTCCATGATTCGAGAGTCTCGTTCACAATAGTCCATGTTTCCAGAGTCTCTTTCACTATAGTCATTGACTCCAGAGTCTCGTTTACAAAAGTCCATGATTCGAGAGACTACTTCACAACAGTCCATGATTCGAGAGACTCGTTCAAAATAGTCCATGTTTCGAGAGTCTCGTTCACAATAGTCCATGATTCGAGGGACTCGTTCACAATAGTCCATGATTCGAGGGACTCGTTCACAACAGTCCATGATTCGAGAGACTCGTTCACAATAATCCATTATTCGAGAGTATCGTTCACAATAGTCCATGATTCCAGAGTCTCGTTCACAATAGTCCATGATTCCAGAGTCTCGTTTACAATAGTCCATGATTCGAGAGACTCCTTCACAACAGTCCATGATTCGAGAGTCTCGTTCACAATAGTCCATGATTCGAGAGACTCGTTCACAATAGTCCACGATTCGAGAGACTCGTTCACAATAGTCCATGAATCGAGAGTCTCCTTCACAATTGTCCATGATTCGAGAGACTCGTTCACAATAGTCCACGGTTCGAGAGACTCGTTCACAATAGTCTATGAATCGAGAGTCTCGCTCACAATAGTCCATGATTCGAGAGACTCGTTCACAATAGTCCATGATTCGAGAGATTCGTTCACAATAGTCCATGATTCGAGAGACTCGTTCACAATAGTCCACGGTTCGAGAGACTCGTTCACAATAGTCCATGATTCGAGAGTCTCGTCCACAATAGTCCATGATTCCAGAGTCTCGTTCACAATTGTCCATGATTCGAGAGACTCGTTCACAATAGTCCACGATTCGAGAGACTCGTTCACAATAGTCCATGAATCGAGAGTCTCGTTCACAATAGTCCACGATTCGAGAGACTCGTTCACAATAGTCCATGAATCGAGAATCTCGTTCACAATTGTCCATGATTCGAGAGACTCGTTCACAATAGTCCACGATTCGAGAGACTCGCTCACAATAGTCCATGAATCGAGAGTCTCGTTCACAATTGTCCATGATTCGAGAGACTCGTTCACAACAGTCCACGATTCGAGAGACTCGTTCACAATAGTCTATGAATCGAGAGTCTCGTTCACAATAGTCCATGATTCGAGAGACTCGATCACAATAGTCCATGATTCGAGAGATTCGTTCACAATAGTCCATGATTCAAGAGACTCGTTCACAATAGTCCACGATTCGAGAGACTCGTTCACAATAGTCCATGATTCGAGAGTCTCGTCCACAATAGTCCATGATTCGAGAGACTCGTTCACAATAGTCCATGATTCGAGAGATTCGTTCACAATAGTCCATGATTCGAGAGACTCGTTCACAATAGTTCATGATTCGAGAGACTCGTTCACAATAGTCCACGATTCGAGAGACTCGTTCACAATAGTCCATGAATCGAGAGACTCGTTCACAATAGTCCATGATTCGAGAGACTCGTTCACAATAGTCCATGATTCGAGAGATTCGTTCACAATAGTCCATGATTCGAGAGACTCGTTCACAATAGTCCAGGATTCGAGAGACTCGTTCACAATAGTCCATGAATCGAGAAGCTCGTTCACAATTGTCCATGATTCGAGAGACTCGTTCACAATAGTCCATGATTCGAGAGACTCGTTCAAAATAGTCCATGATTCGAGAGTCTCGTTCACAATAGTCCATAATTCGAGGGACTCGTTCACAATAGTCCATGATTCGAGGGACTCGTTCACAATAGTCCATGATTCGAGAGACTCGTTCACAAAAGTCCATGATTCGAGAGACTCGTTCACAATAGTCCATGATTCGAGAGTCTCGTTCACAATAGTCTATGATTCGAGGGACTCGTTCACAATAGTCCATGATTCGAGAGACTCGTTCACAAAAGTCCATGATTCGAGAGACTCGTTCACAATAGTCCATTATCCGAGATTATCATTGACAATAGTCCATGATTCGAGAGACTCGTTCACAATAGTCCATGATTCGAGAGACTCGTTCCCAATAGTCCATGAATCGAGAGTCACGTTCACAAACGTCCATGATTCGAGAGTCTCGTTCGCAATAGTCCTTGATTCGAGAGACTCCTTCACAACAGTCCATGATTCGAGAGTCTCGTTCACAATAGTCCATGATTCGAGAGACTCGTTCACAATAGTCCATGATTCGAGAGACTCGTTCACAATAGTCCATGAATCGAGAGTCACGTTCACAATAGTCCATGATTCGAGAGACTCGTTCACAATAGTCCATGATTCGAGAGTCTCGTTCACAATAGTCCATGTTTCCAGAGTCTCTTTCACTATAGTCATTGACTCCAGAGTCTCGTTTACAAAAGTCCATGATTCGAGAGACTACTTCACAACAGTCCATGATTCGAGAGACTCGTTCAAAATAGTCCATGTTTCGAGAGTCTCGTTCACAATAGTCCATGATTGGAGGGACTCGTTCACAATAGTCCATGATTCGAGGGACTCGTTCACAACAGTCCATGATTCGAGAGACTCGTTCACAATAATCCATTATTCGAGAGTATCGTTCACAATAGTCCATGATTCCAGAGTCTCGTTCACAATAGTCCATGATTCCAGAGTCTCGTTTACAATAGTCCATGATTCGAGAGACTCCTTCACAACAGTCCATGATTCGAGAGTCTCGTTCACAGTAGTCCATGATTCGAGAGACTCGTTCACAATAGTCCACGATTCGAGAGACTCGTTCACAATAGTCCATGAATCGAGAGTCTCCTTCACAATTGTCCATGATTCGAGAGACTCGTTCACAATAGTCCACGGTTCGAGAGACTCGTTCACAATAGTCTCTGAATCGAGAGTCTCGCTCACAATAGTCCATGATTCGAGAGACTCGTTCACAATAGTCCATGATTCGAGAGATTCGTTCACAATAGTCCATGATTCGAGAGACTCGTTCACAATAGTCCACGGTTCGAGAGACTCGTTCACAATAGTCCATGATTCGAGAGTCTCGTCCACAATAGTCCATGATTCCAGAGTCTCGTTCACAATAGTCCATGAATCGAGAGTCTCGTTCACAATAGTCCACGATTCGAGAGACTCGTTCACAATAGTCCATGAATCGAGAATCTCGTTCACAATTGTCCATGATTCGAGAGACTCGTTCACAATAGTCCACGATTCGAGAGACTCGCTCACAATAGTCCATGAATCGAGAGTCTCGTTCACAATTGTCCATGATTCGAGAGACTCGTTCACAACAGTCCACGATTCGAGAGACTCGTTCACAATAGTCTATGAATCGAGAGTCTCGTTCACAATAGTCCATGATTCGAGAGACTCGTTCACAATAGTCCACGATTCGAGAGACTCGTTCACAATAGTCCATGAATCGAGAATCTCGTTCACAATTGTCCATGATTCGAGAGACTCGTTCACAATAGTCCACGATTCGAGAGACTCGCTCACAATAGTCCATGAATCGAGAGTCTCGTTCACAATTGTCCATGATTCGAGAGACTCGTTCACAACAGTCCACGATTCGAGAGACTCGTTCACAATAGTCTATGAATCGAGAGTCTCGTTCACAATAGTCCATGATTCGAGAGACTCGTTCACAATAGTCCATGATTCGAGAGATTCGTTCACAATAGTCCATGATTCAAGAGACTCGTTCACAATAGTCCACGATTCGAGAGACTCGTTCACAATAGTCCATGATTCGAGAGTCTCGTCCACAATAGTCCATGATTCGAGAGACTCGTTCACAATAGTCCATGATTCGAGAGATTCGTTCACAATAGTCCATGATTCGGGAGACTAGTTCACAATAGTTCATGATTCGAGAGACTCGTTCACAATAGTCCACGATTCGAGAGACTCGTTCACAATAGTCCATGAATCGAGAGACTCGTTCACAATAGTCCATGATTCGAGAGACTCGTTCACAATAGTCCATGATTCGAGAGATTCGTTCACAATAGTCCATGATTCGAGAGACTCGTTCACAATAGTCCAGGATTCGAGAGAATCGTTCACAATAGTCCATGAATCGAGAATCTTGTTCACAATTGTCCATGATTCGAGAGACTCGTTCACAATAGTCCACGATTCGAGAGACTCGTTCACAATAGTCCATGAATCGAGAGACTCGTTCACAATAGTCCATGATTCGAGAGTCTCGTTCACAATAGTCCATGATTCGAGAGACTCGTTCACAATAGTCCATGATTCGAGAGATTCGTTCACAATAGTCCATGATTCGAGAGACTCGTTCACAATAGTCCATGATTCGAGAGATTCGTTCACAATAGTCCACGATTCGAGAGACTCGTTCACAATAGTCCAGGAATCGAGAATCTCGTTCACAATTGTCCATGATTCGAGAGACTCGTTCACAATAGTCCACGATTCGAAAGACTCGTTCACAATAGTCAATGAATCGAGAGTCTCGTCCACAATTGTCCATGATTCGAGAGACTCGTTCACAATAGTCCACGATTCGAGAGACTCGTTCACAATAGTCTATGAATCGAGAGTCTCGTTCACAATAGTCCACGATTCGAGAGACTCGTTCACAATAGTCCATGATTCGAGAGTCTCGTCCACAATAGTCCATGATTCCAGAGTCTCGTTCACAATAGTCCATGATTCGAGAGACTCGTTCACAATAGTCCACGATTCGAGAGACTCGTTCACAATAGTCCATGAATCGAGAGTCTCGTTCACAATTGTCCATTATTCGAGAGACTCGTTCACAATAGTCCACAATTCGAGAGACTCGTTCACAATAGTCCATGAATCGAGAGTCTCGTTCACAATAGTCCATGATTCGAGAGACTCGTTCACAATAGTCCATGATTCGAGAGATTCGTTCACAATAGTCCATGATTCGAGAGGCTCGTTCACAATAGTCCACGATTCGAGAGACTCGTTCACAATAGTCCATGAATCGAGAGTCTCGTTCACAATTGTCCATGATTCGAGAGACTCGTTCACAATAGTCCACGATTCGAGAGACTCGTTCACAATAGTCCATGAATCGAGAGTCTCGTTCACAATAGTCCATGATTCGAGAGACTCGTTCACAACAGTCCATGATTCCAGAGTCTCGTTCACAATAGTCCATGACTCCAGAGTCTCGTTCACAATAGTCCATGATTCGAGAGACTCGTTCACAATAGTCCACGATTCGAGAGACTCGTTCACAATAGTCCATGAATCGAGAGTCTCGTTCACAATTGTCCATGATTCGAGAGACTCGTTCACAATAGTCCACGATTCGAGAGACTCGTTCACAATAGTCCATGAATCGAGAGTCTCGTTCACAATAGTCCATGATTCGAGAGACTCGTTCACAATAGTCCATGATTCGAGAGATTCCTTCACAATAGTCCATGATTCGAGAGACTCGTTCACAATAGTCCACGATTCGAGAGACTCGTTCACAATAGTCCATGAATCGAGAGTCTCGTTCACAATTGTCCATGATTCGAGAGACTCGTTCACAATAGTCCACGATTCGAGAGACTCGTTCACAATAGTCCATGAATCGAGAGTCTCGTTCACAATAGTCCATGATTCGAGAGACTCGTTCACAATAGTCCATGATTCGAGAGATTCGTTCACAATAGTCCATGATTCGAGAGACTCCTTCACAACAGTCCATGATTCGAGAATCTCGTTCACAATAGTCCATGATTCGAGAGACTCGTTCACAATAGTCCATGATTCGAAAGACTCGTTCACAACAGTTCATGATTCGAGAGACTCGTTCACAATAGTCCATGAATCGAGAGTCACGTTCACAATAGTCCATGATTCGAGAGTCTCCTTCACAACAGTCCATGATTCGAGAGACTCGTTCAAAATAGTCCATGTTTCGAGTGTCTCGTTCACAATAGTCTATGATTTGAAGGACTCGTTTACAATAGTCCATGATTCGAGTGACTCGTTCACAAAAGTCCATGATTCGAGAGACTCGTTCACAATAGTCCATTATTCGAGAGTATCGTTCACAATAGTCCATGATTCGAGAGTCCTGTTCACAATAGTCCATGATTCCACAGTCTCGTTCAAAATAGTCCATGATCCCAGAATCTCGTTTACAATAGTCCATGATTCGAGAGACTCCTTCACAACAGTCCATGATTCGAGAGTCTCGTTCACAATAGTCCATGATTCGAGAGACTCGTTCACAATAGTTCACGACTCGAGAGACTCGTTCACAATAGTCCATGAATCGAGAGTCTCGTTCACAATTGTCCATGATTCGAGAGACTCGTTCACAATAGTCCACGATTCGAGAGACTCGTTCACAATAGTACATAATTCGAGAGTCTCGTTCACAATAGTCCATGATTCGAGAGACTCGTTCACAATAGTCCATGATTCGAGAGACTCGTTCACAATAGTCCATGATTCGAGAGACTCCTTCACAACAGTCCATGATTCGAGAATCTCGTTCACAATAGTCCATGATTCGAGAGAATCGTTCACAATAGTCCATGATTCGAGAGACTCGTTCACAATAGTCCATGATTCGAGAGACTCGTTCACAATAGTCCATGAATCGAGAGTAACGTTCACAAAAGTCCATGATTCCAGAGTCTCTTTCACTATAGTCATTGACTCCAGAGTCTCGTTTACAATAGTCCATGATTCGAGAGACTCCTTCACAACAGTCCATGATTCGAGACACTCGTTCAAAATAGTCCATGTTTCGAGAGTGTCGTTCACAATAGTCCATGATTCGAGAGACTCGTTCACAATAGTCCATGATTCGAGGGACTCGTTCACAATAGTCCATGATTCGAAAGACTCGTTCACAATAGTCCATGAATCGAGAGTCACGTTCACAATAGTCCATGATTCGAGAGACTCGTTCACAATAGTCCATGATTCGAGAGTCTCGTTCATAATAGTCCATGTTTCCAGAGTCTCTTTCACTATAGTCATTGACTCCAGAGTCTCGTTTACAATAGTCCATGATTCGAGGGACTCGTTCACAATAGTCCATGATTCGAAAGACTCGTTCACAATAGTCCATGAATCGAGAGTCACGTTCACAATAGTCCATGATTCGAGAGACTCGTTCACAATAGTCCATGATTCGAGAGTCTCGTTCATAATAGTCCATGTTTCCAGAGTCTCTTTCACTATAGTCATTGACTCCAGAGTCTCGTTTACAATAGTCCATGATTCGAGAGACTCCTTCACAACAGTCCATGATTCGAGAGACTCGTTCACAATAGTCCATGATTCGAGAGACTCGTTCACAATAGTTCACGACTCGAGAGACTCGTTCACAATAGTCCATGAATCGAGAGTCTCGTTCACAATTGTCCATGATTCGAGAGACTCGTTCACAATAGTCCACGATTCGAGAGACTCGTTCACAATAGTACATAATTCGAGAGTCTCGTTCACAATAGTCCATGATTCGAGAGACTCGTTCACAATAGTCCATGATTCGAGAGACTCGTTCACAATAGTCCATGATTCGAGAGACTCCTTCACAACAGTCCATGATTCGAGAATCTCGTTCACAATAGTCCATGATTCGAGAGAATCGTTCACAATAGTCCATGATTCGAGAGACTCGTTCACAATAGTCCATGATTCGAGAGACTCGTTCACAATAGTCCATGAATCGAGAGTAACGTTCACAAAAGTCCATGATTCCAGAGTCTCTTTCACTATAGTCATTGACTCCAGAGTCTCGTTTACAATAGTCCATGATTCGAGAGACTCCTTCACAACAGTCCATGATTCGAGACACTCGTTCAAAATAGTCCATGTTTCGAGAGTGTCGTTCACAATAGTCCATGATTCGAGAGACTCGTTCACAATAGTCCATGATTCGAGGGACTCGTTCACAATAGTCCATGATTCGAAAGACTCGTTCACAATAGTCCATGAATCGAGAGTCACGTTCACAATAGTCCATGATTCGAGAGACTCGTTCACAATAGTCCATGATTCGAGAGTCTCGTTCATAATAGTCCATGTTTCCAGAGTCTCTTTCACTATAGTCATTGACTCCAGAGTCTCGTTTACAATAGTCCATGATTCGAGAGACTCCTTCACAACAGTCCATGATTCGAGAGACTCGTTCAAAATAGTCCATGTTTCGAGAGTCTCGTTCACAATAGTCCATGATTCGAGGGACTCGTTCACCATAGTCCATGATTCGAGGGACTCGTTCACAATAGTCCATGATTCGAGAGACTCGTTCACAATAGTCCATTATTCGAGAGTATCGTTCACAATAGTCCATGATTCGAGAGTCTTGTTCACAATAGTCCATGATTCCAGAGTCTCGTTCAAAATAGTCCATGATTCCAGAGTCTCGTTTACAAAAGTCCATGATTAGAGAGACTCCTTCACAACAGTCCATGATTCGAGAGTCTCGTTCACAATAGTCCTTGATTCGAGAGACTCGTTCACTATAGTCCACGATTCGAGAGACTCGTTCACATTAGTCCATGAACCGAGAGTCTCGTTCACAATTGTCCATGATTCGAGAGACTCGTTCACAATAGTGCACGATTCGAATAACTCGTTCACAATAGTCCATGAACCGAGAGTCTCGTTCACAATAGTCCATGAATCGAGAGTCTCGTTCACAATAGTCCATGATTCGAGAGACTCGTTCACAATAGTCCATGATTCGAGAGATTCGTTCACAATAGTCCATGATTCGAGAGACTCCTTCACAACAGTCCATGATTCGAGAATCTCGTTCACAATAGTCCATGATTCGAGAGACTCGTTCACAATAGTCCATGATTCGAGAGACTCGTTCACAATAGTCCATGATTCGAGAGACTCGTTCACAATAGTCCATGAATCGAGAGTCACGTTCACATTAACCATGATTCGAGAGACTCGTTCACAATAGTCCATGATTCGAGAGTCTCCTTCACAACAGTCCATGATTCGAGAGACTCGTTCAAAATAGTCCATGTTTCGAGAGTCTCGTTCACAATAGCCTATGATTCGAAGGACTCGTTCACAATAGTCCATGATTCGAGGGACTCGTTCACAAAAGTCCATGATTCGAGAGACTCGTTCACGATAGTCCATTATTCGAGAGTATCGTTCACAATAGTCCATGATTCGAGAGTCTTGTTCACAATAGTCCATGATTCCACAGTCTCGTTCAAAATAGTCCATGATTCCAGAGTCTCGTTTACAATAGTCCATGATTCGAGAGACTCCTTCACAACAGTCCATGATTCGAGAGTCTCGTTCACAATAGTCCATGATTCGAGAGACTCGTTCACAATAGTTCACGATTCGAGAGACTCTTTCACAATAGTCCATGAATCGAGAGTCTCGTTCACAATTGTCCATGATTCGAGAGACTCATTCACAATAGTCCACGATTCGACAGACTCGTTCACAATAGTACATAATTCGAGAGTCTCGTTCACAATAGTCCATGATTCGAGAGACTCGTTCACAATAGTCCATGATTCGAGAGACTCGTTCACAATAGTCCATGATTCGAGAGACTCCTTCACAACAGTCCATGATTCGAGAATCTCGTTCACAATAGTCCATGATTCGAGAGACTCGTTCACAATAGTCCATGATTCGAGAGACTCGTTCACAATAGTCCATGATTCGAGAGACTCGTTCACAATAGTCCATGAATTGAGAGTAATGTTCACAAAAGTCCATGATTCCAGAGTCTCTTTCACTATAGTCATTGACTCCAGAGTCTCGTTTACAATAGTCCATGATTCGAGAGACTCCTTCACAACAGTCCATGATTCGAGAGACTCGTTCAAAATAGTCCATGTTTCGAGAGTCTCGTTCACAATAGTCCATGATTCGAGAGACTCGTTCTTAATAGTCCATGATTCGAGGGACTCGTTCACAATAGTCCATGATTCGAAAGACTCGTTCACAATAGTCCATGAATCGAGAGTCACGTTCACAATAGTCCATGATTCGAGAGACTCGTTCACAATAGTCCATGATTCGAGAGTCTCGTTCATAATAGTCCATGTTTCCAGAGTCTCTTTCACTATAGTCATTGACTCCAGAGTCTCGTTTACAATAGTCCATGATTCGAGAGACTCCTTCACAACAGTCCATGATTCGAGAGACTCGTTCAAAATAGTCCATGTTTCGAGAGTCTCGTTCACAATAGTCCATGATTCGAGGGACTCGTTCACAATAGTCCATGATTCGAGGGACTCGTTCACAATAGTCCATGATTCGAGAGACTCCTTCACAACAGTCCATGATTCGAGAATCTCGTTCACAATAGTCCATGATTCGAGAGACTCGTTCACAATAGTCCATGATTCGAGAGACTCGTTCACAATAGTCCATGATTCGAGAGACTCGTTCACAATAGTCCATGAATTGAGAGTAATGTTCACAAAAGTCCATGATTCCAGAGTCTCTTTCACTATAGTCATTGACTCCAGAGTCTCGTTTACAATAGTCCATGATTCGAGAGACTCCTTCACAACAGTCCATGATTCGAGAGACTCGTTCAAAATAGTCCATGTTTCGAGAGTCTCGTTCACAATAGTCCATGATTCGAGAGACTCGTTCTTAATAGTCCATGATTCGAGGGACTCGTTCACAATAGTCCATGATTCGAAAGACTCGTTCACAATAGTCCATGAATCGAGAGTCACGTTCACAATAGTCCATGATTCGAGAGACTCGTTCACAATAGTCCATGATTCGAGAGTCTCGTTCATAATAGTCCATGTTTCCAGAGTCTCTTTCACTATAGTCATTGACTCCAGAGTCTCGTTTACAATAGTCCATGATTCGAGAGACTCCTTCACAACAGTCCATGATTCGAGAGACTCGTTCAAAATAGTCCATGTTTCGAGAGTCTCGTTCACAATAGTCCATGATTCGAGGGACTCGTTCACAATAGTCCATGATTCGAGGGACTCGTTCACAATAGTCCATGATTCGAGAGACTCGTTCACAATAGTCCATTATTCGAGAGTATCGTTCACAATAGTCCATGATTCGAGAGTCTTGTTCACAATAGTCCATGATTCCAGAGTCTCATTCAAAATAGTCCATGATTCCAGAGTCTCGTTTACAAAAGTCCATGATTAGAGAGACTCCTTCACAACAGTCCATGATTCGAGAGTCTCGTTCACAATAGTCCTTGATTCGAGAGACTCGTTCACTATAGTCCACGATTCGAGAGACTCATTCACAATAGTCCATGAAACAGAGTCTCGTTCACAATTGTCCATGATTCGAGAGACTCGTTCACAATAGTGCACGATTCGAATAACTCGTTCACAATAGTCCATGAATCGAGAGTCTCGTTCACAATAGTCCATGATTCGAGAGCCTCGTTCACAATAGTCCATGATTCGAGAGACTCGTTCACAATAGTCCATGATTCGGGAGACTCCTTCACAACAGTCCATGATTCGAGAATCTCGTTCACAATAGTCCATGATTCGAGAGACTCGTTCACAATAATCCATGGTTCGAGAAACTCGTTCACAATAGTCCATGAATCGAGAGTCACGTTCACATTAGTCCATGATTCGAGAGACTCGTTCACAATAGTCCATGATTCGAGAGTCTCGTTCACAATAATCCATGTTTCCAGAGTCTCTTTCACTATAGTCATTGACTCCAGAGTCTCGTTTACAATAGTCCATGATTCGACAGACTCCTTCACAACAGTCCTTGATTCGAGAGACTCGTTCAAAATAGTCCATGTTTCGAGAGTCTCGTTCACAATAGTCCATGATTCGAGGGACTCAATCACAATAGTCCATGATTCGAGGGACTCGTTCACAATAGTCCATGATTCGAGAGACTCGTTCACAAAAGTCCATTATTCGAGAGTATCGTTCACAATAGTCCATGATTCGAGAGTCTTGTTCACAATAGTCCATGATTCCAGAGTCTCGTTCACAATAGTCCATGATTCGAGAGTCTCGTTCAGAATAGTCCTTGATTCGAGAGACTCGTTCACTATATTCCACGATTCGAGAGACTCGTTCACAATAGTCCATGAACCGAGAGTCTCGTTCACAATAATCCATGTTTCCAGAGTCTCTTTCACTATAGTCATTGACTCCAGAGTCTCGTTTACAATAGTCCATGATTCGACAGACTCCTTCACAACAGTCCATGATTCGAGAGACTCGTTCAAAATAGTCCATGTTTCGAGAGTCTCGTTCACAATAGTCCATGATTCGAGGGACTCAATCACAATAGTCCATGATTCGAGGGACTCGTTCACAATAGTCCATGATTCGAGAGACTCGTTCACAATAGTCCATTATTCGAGAGTATCGTTCACAATAGTCCATGATTCGAGAGTCTTGTTCACAATAGTCCATGATTCCAGAGTCTCGTTCACAATAGTCCATGATTCGAGAGTCTCGTTCACAATAGTCCTTGATTCGAGAGACTCGTTCACTATATTCCACGAATCGAGAGACTCGTTCACAATAGTCCATGAACCGAGAGTCTCGTTCACAATTGTCCATGATTCGAGAGACTCGTTCACAATAGTGCACGATTCGAATAACTCGTTCACAATAGTCCACGAATCGAGAGTCTCGTTCACAATAGTCCATGATTCGAGAGCCTCGTTCACAATAGTCCATGATTCGAGAGACTCGTTCACAATAGTCCATGATTCGGGAGACTCCTTCACAACAGTCCATGATTCGAAAATCTCGTTCACAATAGTCCATGATTCGAGAGACTCGTTCAAAATAGTCCATGTTTCGAGAGTCTCGTTCACAATAGTCCATGATTCGAGGGACTCGTTCACAATAGTCCATGATTCGAGAGACTCGTTCACAATAGTCCATTATTCGAGAGTATCGTTCACAATAGTCCATGATTCGAGAGTCTTGTTCACAATATATCCATGATTCCAGAGTCTCGTTCACAATAGTCCATGATTCGAGAGTCTCGTTCACAATAGTCCTTGATTCGAGAGACTCGTTCACTATATTCCACGATTCGAGAGACTCGTTCACAATAGTCCATGAACCGAGAGTCTCGTTCACAATTGTCCATGATTCGAGAGACTCGTTCACAATAGTGCACGATTCGAATAACTCGTTCACAATAGTCCATGAATCGAGAGTCTCGTTCACAATAGTCCATGATTCGAGAGACTCGTTCACAATAGTCCATGATTCGAGAGACTCGTTCACAATAGTCCATGATTCGGGAGACTCCTTCACAACAGTCCATGATTCGAGAATCTCGTTCACAATGGTCCATGATTCGAGAGACTCGTTCACAATAGTCCATGGTTCGAGAAACTCGTTCACAATAGTCCATGAATCGAGAGTCACGTTCACATTAGTCCATGATTCGAGAGACTCGTTCACAATAGTCAATGATTCGAGAGTCTCGTTCACAATAATCCATGTTTCCAGAGTCTCTTTCACTTTAGTCATTGACTCCAGAGTCTCGTTTACAATAGTCCATGATTCGACAGACTCCTTCACAACAGTCCATGATTCGAGAGACTCGTTCAAAATAGTCCATGTTTCGAGAGTCTCGTTCACAATAGTCCATGATTCGAGGGACTCAATCACAATAGTCCATGATTCGAGGGACTCGTTCACAATAGTCCATGATTCGAGAGACTCGTTCACAATAGTCCATTATTCGAGAGTATCGTTCACAATAGTCCATGATTCGAGAGTCTTGTTCACAATAGTCCATGATTCCAGAGTTTCGTTCACAATTGTCCATGATTCGAGAGACTCGTTCACAATAGTGCACGATTCGAATAACTCGTTCACAAAAGTCCATGAATCGAGAGTCTCGTTCACAATAGTCCATGATTCGAGAGACTCGTTCACAATAGTCCATGGTTCGAGAGACTCGTTCACAATAGTCCATGATTCGAGAGACTCCTTCACAACAGTCCATGATTCGAGAATCTCGTTCACAATGGTCCATGATTCGAGAGACTCGTTCACAATAGTGCACGATTCGAATAACTCGTTCACAAAAGTCCATGAATCGAGAGTCTCGTTCACAATAGTCCATGATTCGAGAGACTCGTTCACAATAGTCCATGGTTCGAGAGACTCGTTCACAATAGTCCATGATTCGAGAGACTCCTTCACAACAGTCCATGATTCGAGAATCTCGTTCACAATGGTCCATGATTCGAGAGACTCGTTCACAATAGTCCATGATTCGAGAGACTCGTTCACAATAGTCCATGATTCGAGAGTCTCGTTCACAATAGTCCATGATTCGAGAGACTCGTTCACAATAGTCCATGATTCGAGAGACTCGTTCACAATAGTCCATGAACCGAGAGTCTCGTTCACAATTGTCCATGATTCGAGAGACTCGTTCACAATAGTGCACGATTCGAATAACTCGTTCACAATAGTCCATGAATCGAGAGTCTCGTTCACAATAGTCCATGATTCGAGAGACTCGTTCACAATAGTCCATGATTCGAGAGACTCGTTCACAATAGTCCATGATTCGGGAGACTCTTTCACAACAGTCCATGATTCGAGAATCTCGTTCACAATAGTCCATGATTCGAGAGACTCGTTCACAATAGTCCATGGTTCGAGAAACTCGTTCACAATAGTCCATGTATCGAGAGTCACGTTCACATTAGTCCATGATTCGAGAGACTCGTTCACAATAGTCCATGATTCGAGAGTCTCGTTCACAATAGTCCATGATTCGAGAGACTCGTTCACAATAGTCCATTATTCGAGAGTATCGTTCACAATAGTCCATGATTCGAGAGTCTTGTTCACAATAGTCCATGATTCCAGAGTCTCGTTCACAATAGTCCATTATTCCAGAGTCTCGTTTACAAAAGTCCATGATTAGAGAGACTCCTTCACAACAGTCCATGATTCGAGAGTCTCGTTCACAAAAGTCCTTGATTCGAGAGACTCGTTCACTATAGTCCACGATTCGAGAGACTCGTTCACAATAGTCCATGAATCGAGAGTTTCGTTCACAATTGTCCATGATTCGAGAGACTCGTTCACAATAGTGCACGATTCGAATAACTCGTTCACAAAAGTCCATGAATCGAGAGTCTCGTTCACAATAGTCCATGATTCGAGAGACTCGTTCACAATAGTCCATGATTCGAGAGACTAGTTCACAATAGTCCATGATTCGAGAGACTCCTTCACAACAGTCCATGATTCGAGAATCTCGTTCACAATGGTCCATGATTCGAGAGACTCGTTCACAATAGTCCATGATTCGAGAGACTCGTTCACAATAGTCCATGATTCGAGAGTCTCGTTCACAATAGTCCATGATTCGAGAGACTCGTTCACAATAGTCCATGAATCGAGAGACTCGTTCACAATAGTCCATGAACCGAGAGTCTCGTTCACAATTGTCCATGATTCGAGAGACTCGTTCACAATAGTGCACGATTCGAATAACTCGTTCAGAATAGTCCATGAATCGAGAGTCTCGTTCACAATAGTCCATGATTCGAGAGACTCGTTAACAATAGTCCATGATTCGAGAGACTCGTTCACAATAGTCCATGATTCGGGAGACTCCTTCACAACAGTCCATGATTCGAGAATCTCGTTCACAATAGTCCATGATTCGAGAGACTCGTTCACAATAGTCCATGGTTCGAGAAACTCGTCCACAATAGTCCATGAATCGAGAGTCACGTTCACATTAGTCCATGATTCGAGAGACTCGTTCACAATAGTCCATGATTCGAGAGTCTCGTTCACAATAATCCATGTTTCCAGAGTCTCTTTCACTATAGTCATTGACTCCAGAGTCTCGTTTACAATAGTCCATGATTCGACAGACTCCTTCACAACAGTCCATGATTCGAGAGACTCGTTCAAAATAGTCCATGTTTCGAGAGTCTCGTTCACAATAGTCCATGATTCGAGGGACTCAATCACAATAGTCCATGATTCGAGGGACTTGTTCACAATAGTCCATGATTCGAGAGACTCGTTCACGATAGTCCATTTTTCGAGAGTATCGTTCACAATAGTCCATGATTCGAGAGTCTTGTTCACAATAGTCCATGATTCCAGAGTCTCGTTCACAATAGTCCATGATTCCAGAGTCTCGTTTACAAAAGTCCATGATTAGAGAGACTCCTTCACAACAGTCCATGATTCGAGAGTCTCGTTCACAAAAGTCCTTGATTCGAGAGACTCGTTCACTATAGTCCACGATTCGAGAGACTCGTTCACAATAGTCCATGAATCGAGAGTTTCGTTCACAATTGTCCATGATTCGAGAGACTAGTTCACAATAGTGCAGGATTCGAATAACTCGTTCACAAAAGTCCATGAATCGAGAGTCTCGTTCACAATAGTCCATGATTCGAGAGACTCGTTCACAATAGTCCATGATTCGAGAGACTCGTTCACAATAGTCCATGATTCGAGAGACTCCTTCACAACAGTCCATGATTCGAGAAACTCGTTCACAATGGTCCATGATTCGAGAGACTCGTTCACAATAGTCCATGATTCGAGAGACTCGCTCACAATAGTCCATGAATCGAGAGCCACGTTCACAATAATCCATAATTCGAAAGACTCGTTCACAATAGTTCATGAGTCGAGAGTCTCGTCCACAAAAATCCATGTTTCCAGAGTCTCTTTCACTATAGTCATTGACTCCAGAGTCTCGTTTACAATAGCCTATGATTCGAGAGACTCCTTCACAACAGTCCATGATTCGAGAGACTCGTTCAAAATAGTCCATGTTTCGAGAGTCTCGTTCACAATAGTCTATGATTCGAGGGACTCAATCACAAAAGTCCATGATTCGTGGGACTCGTTCACAATAGTCCATGATTCGAGAGACTCGTTCACAATAGTCCATTATTCGAGAGTATCGTTCACAATAGTCCATGATTCGAGAGTCTTGTTCACAATAGTCCGTGATTCCAGAGTCTCGTTTACAAAAGTCCATGATTAGAGAGACTCCTTCACAACAGTCCATGATTCGAGAGTCTCGTTCACAAAAGTCCTTGATTCGAGAGACTCGTTCACTATAGTCCACGATTCGAGAGACTCGTTCACAATAGTCCATGAATCGAGAGTTTCGTTCACAATTGTCCACGATTCGAGAGACTCGTTCACAATAGTCCACGATTCGAGAGACTCCTTCACAACAGTCCATGATTCGAGAGTCTCGTTCACAATAGTCCATGAATCGAGAGTCTCGTTCACAATAGTCCATGATTCGAGAGACTCGTTCACAATAGTCCATGATTCGAGAGACTCGTTCACAATAGTCCATGATTCGAGAGACTCCTTCACAACAGTCCATGATTCGAGAAACTCGTTCACAATGGTCCATGATTCGAGAGACTCGTTCACAATAGTCCATGATTCGAGAGACTCGCTCACAATAGTCCATGAATCGAGAGCCACGTTCACAATAATCCATAATTCGAAAGACTCGTTCACAATAGTTCATGAGTCGAGAGTCTCGTCCACAATAATCCATGTTTCCAGAGTCTCTTTCACTATAGTCATTGACTTCAGAGTCTCGTTTACAATAGCCTATGATTCGAGAGACTCCTTCACAACAGTCCATGATTCGAGAGACTCGTTCAAAATAGTCCATGTTTCGAGAGTCTCGTTCACAATAGTCTATGATTCGAGGGACTCAATCACAAAAGTCCATGATTCGTGGGACTCGTTCACAATAGTCCATGATTCGAGAGACTCGTTCACAATAGTCCATTATTCGAGAGTATCGTTCACAATAGTCCATGATTCGAGAGTCTTGTTCACAATAGTCCATGATTCCAGAGTCTCGTTCACAATAGTCCGTGATTCCAGAGTCTCGTTTACAAAAGTCCATGATTAGAGAGACTCCTTCACAACAGTCCATGATTCGAGAGTCTCGTTCACAAAAGTCCTTGATTCGAGAGACTCGTTCACTATAGTCCACGATTCGAGAGACTCGTTCACAATAGTCCATGAATCGAGAGTTTCGTTCACAATTGTCCACGATTCGAGAGACTCGTTCACAATAGTGCACGATTCGAATAACTCGTTCACAAAAGTCCATGAATCGAGAGTCTCGTTCACAATAGTCCATGATTCGAGAGACTCGTTCACAATAGTCCATGATTCGAGAGACTCGTTCACAATAGTCCATGATTCGAGAGACTCCTTCACAACAGTCCATGATTCGAGAATCTCTTTCACAATGGTCCATGATTCGAGAGACTCGTTCACGATAATCCATGATTCGAGAGACTCGCTCACAATAGTCCATGAATCGAGAGCCACGTTCACAATAGTCCATAATTCGAAAGACTCGTTCACAATAGTTCATGAGTCGAGAGTCTCGTCCACAATAATCCATGTTTCCAGAGTCTCTTTCACTATAGTCATTGACTCCAGAGTCTCGTTTACAATAGCCTATGATTCGAGAGACTCCTTCACAACAGTCCATGATTCGAGAGACTCGTTCAAAATAGTCCATGTTTCGAGAGTCTCGTTCACAATAGTCTATGATTCGAGGGACTCAATCACAATAGTCCATGATTCGAGGGACTCGTTCACAATAGTCCATGATTCGAGAGACTCGTTCACAATAGTCCATTATTCGAGAGTATCGTTCACAATAGTCCATGATTCGAGAGTCTTGTTCACAATAGTCCATGATTCGAGAGACTCGTTCACAATAGTCCATTATTCGAGACTATCGTTCACAATAGTCCATGATTCGAGAGTCTTGTTCACAATAGTCCGTGATTCCAGAGTCTCGTTTACAAAAGTCCATGATTAGAGAGACTCCTTCACAACAGACCATGATTCCAGAGTCTCGTTCACAATAGTCCTTGATTCGAGAGACTCGTTCACTATAGTCCACGATTCGAGAGACTCGTTCACAATAGTCCATGAATCGAGAGTCTCGTTCACAATTGTCCATGATTCGAGAGACTCGTTCACAATAGTGCACGATTCGAATAACTCGTTCACAATAGTCCATGAATCGAGAGTCTCGTACCCAATAGTCCATGATTTGAGAGACTCGTTCACAATAGTCCATGATTCGAGAGACCCGTTCACAATAGTCCATGATTCGAGAGACTCCTTCACAACAGTCCATGATTCGAGAATCTCGTTCACAATAGTCCGTGATTCGAGAGACCTGTTCACAATAGTCCTTGATTCGAGAGACTCGTTCACAGTAGTCCATGAATCGAGAGTCACGTTCACAATAGTCCATGATTCGAGAGACTTGTTCACAAAAGTCCATGATTCGAGATTCTCGTTCACAATAGTCCATTTTTCGAGAGTCTCGTTCACAATAGTCCATGATTCGAGGGACTCGTTCACAATAGTCCATGATTCGAGGGACTCGTTCACAAAAGTCCATGATTCGAGAGACTCGTTCACAATAGTCCATTATTCGAGAGTATCTTTCACAATAGTCCATGATTCGAGAGTCTTGTTCACAATAGTCCATGATTCCAGAGTCTCGTTCACAATAGTCCATGATTCCAGAGTCTTGTTTACAATAGTCCACGATTCGAGAGACTCCTTCACAACAGTCCATGATTCGAGATTCTTGTTCACAATAGTCCATGATTCGAGAGACTTGTTCACAATAGTCCACGATTCAAGAGACTCGTTCACAATAGTCCATGAATCGAGAGTCTCGTTCACAATTGTCCATGATTCGAGAGACTCGTTCACAATAGTCCACGATTCGAGAGACTCGTTCAAAATAGTCCATGAATCGAGAGTCTCGTTCACAATAGTCCATGATTCGAGAGACTCGTTCGCAATAGTCCATGATCCGAGAGACTCCTTCACAACAGTCCATGAGTCGAGAGACTCCTTCACAACAGTCCATGATTCGAGAATCTCGTTCACAATAGACCATGATTCGAGAGACTCGTTCACAATAGTCCATGATTCGAGAGTCTCGTTCACAATAGTCCATGATTCCAGAGTCTCGTTTACAATAGTCCATGATTCGAGAGACTCCTTCACAACAGTCCATGATTCAAGAGTCTCCTTCACAATAGTCCATGATTCGAGAGACTCGTTCACAATAGTCCATGATTCGAGAGTCTCGTTCAAAATAGTCCTTGATTCGAGAGACTCCTTCACAACAGTCCATGATTCGAGAGTCTCGTTCACAATAGTCCATGATTCGAGAGACTCGTTCACAATAGTCCATGATTCGAGGGACTCGTTCACAAAAGTCCATGATTCGAGAGACTCGTTCACAATAGTCCATTATTCGAGAGTATCGTTCACAATAGTCCATGATTCGAGAGTCTTGTTCACAATAGTCCATGATTCCAGAGTCTCGTTCACAATAGTCCATGATTCCAGAGTCTTGTTTACAATAGTCCACGATTCGAGAGACTCCTTCACAACAGTCCATGATTCGAGATTCTTGTTCACAATAGTCCATGATTCGAGAGACTTGTTCACAATAGTCCACGATTCAAGAGACTCGTTCACAATAGTCCATGAATCGAGAGTCTCGTTCACAATTGTCCATGATTCGAGAGACTCGTTCACAATAGTCCACGATTCGAGAGACTCGTTCAAAATAGTCCATGAATCGAGAGTCTCGTTCACAATAGTCCATGATTCGAGAGACTCGTTCGCAATAGTCCATGATCCGAGAGACTCCTTCACAACAGTCCATGAGTCGAGAGACTCCTTCACAACAGTCCATGATTCGAGAATCTCGTTCACAATAGACCATGATTCGAGAGACTCGTTCACAATAGTCCATGATTCGAGAGTCTTGTTCACAATAGTCCATGATTCCAGAGTCTCGTTCACAATAGTCCATGATTCCAGAGTCTTGTTTACAATAGTCCACGATTCGAGAGACTCCTTCACAACAGTCCATGATTCGAGATTCTTGTTCACAATAGTCCATGATTCGAGAGACTTGTTCACAATAGTCCACGATTCAAGAGACTCGTTCACAATAGTCCATGAATCGAGAGTCTCGTTCACAATTGTCCATGATTCGAGAGACTCGTTCACAATAGTCCACGATTCGAGAGACTCGTTCAAAATAGTCCATGAATCGAGAGTCTCGTTCACAATAGTCCATGATTCGAGAGACTCGTTCGCAATAGTCCATGATCCGAGAGACTCCTTCACAACAGTCCATGAGTCGAGAGACTCCTTCACAACAGTCCATGATTCGAGAATCTCGTTCACAATAGACCATGATTCGAGAGACTCGTTCACAATAGTCCATGATTCGAGAGTCTCGTTCACAATAGTCCATGATTCCAGAGTCTCGTTTACAATAGTCCATGATTCGAGAGACTCCTTCACAACAGTCCATGATTCAAGAGTCTCCTTCACAATAGTCCATGATTCGAGAGACTCGTTCACAATAGTCCATGATTCGAGAGTCTCGTTCAAAATAGTCCTTGATTCGAGAGACTCCTTCACAACAGTCCATGATTCGAGAGTCTCGTTCACAATAGTCCATGATTCGAGAGACTCGTTCACAATAGTCCATGACTCGAGAGACTCGTTCAAAATAGTCCATGATTTGAGAGTCTCGTTCAGAATAGTCCATGATTCGAGGGACTCGTTCACAATAGTCCATGATTCGAGAGACTCGTTCAAAAAAGTCCATGATTCGAGAGACTCGTTCACAATAGTCCATGAATCGAGAGTTTCTTTCACAATTGTCCACGATTCGAGAGACTCGTTCACAATAGTGCACGATTCGAATAACTCGTTCACAAAAGTCCATGAATCGAGAGTCTCGTTCACAATAGTCCATGATTCGAGAGACTCGTTCAGAATAGTCCATGATTCGAGAGACTCGTTCACAATAGTCCATGATTCGAGAGACTCCTTCACAACAGTCCATGATTCGAGAATCTCGTTCACAATGGTCCATGATTCGAGAGACTCGTTCACAATAGTCCATGATTCGAGAGATTCGTTCACAATAGTCCATGATTCGAGAAACTCGTTCACAATAGTCCACGATTCGAGAGATTCGTTCACAATAGTCCATGATTCGAGAGTCTCGTCAACAATAGTCCATGATTCGAGAGTCTCGTCCACAATAGTCCATGATTCGAGAGACTCGCTCACAATAGTCCATGAATCGAGAGCCACGTTCACAATAGTCCATAATTTGAAAGACTCGTTCACAATAGTTCATGAGTCGAGAGTCTCGTCCACAATAATCCATGTTTCCAGAGTCTCTTTCACTATAGTCATTGACTCCAGAGTCTCGTTTACAATAGCCTATGATTCGAGAGACTCCTTCACAACAGTCCATGATTCGAGAGACTCGTTAAAAATAGTCCATGTTTCGAGAGTCTCGTTCACAATAGTCTATGATTCGAGAGACTCCTTCACAACAGTCCATGATTCGAGAGTCTCGTTCACAATAGTCCATGATTCGAGAGACTCGTTCACAATAGTCCATGATTCGAGAGACTCGTTCAAAATAGTCCATGATTTGAGAGTCTCGTTCAGAATAGTCCATGATTCGAGGGACTCGTTCACAATAGTCCATGATTCGAGAGACTCGTTCAAAAAAGTCCATGATTCGAGAGACTCGTTCAGAATAGTCCATTATTCGAGAGTATCGTTCACAATAGTCCATGATTCGAGAGTCTTGTTCACAATAGTCCATGATTCGAGAGTCTTGTTCACAATAGTTCATGATTCCAGAGTCTCGTTCACAATAGTCCATGATTCCAGAGTCTCGTTCACAATAGTCCATGATTCGAGAGACTCGTTCATAATAGTCCATGAATCGAGAGTCTCGTTCACAAATGTCCATGATTCGAGAGACTCGTTCACAATAGTCCACGATTCGAGAGACTTCTTCACAATAGTCCATGAATCGAGAGTCTCGTTCACAATAGTCCATGATTCGAGAGGCTCGTTCACAATAGTCCATGATTCGAGAGTTTCGTTCATAATAGTCCATGATTCGAGAGACTCGTTCACAATAGTCCTTGATTCGAGAGACTCGTTCACAAAAGACCATGATTCGAGAAACTCGTTCATAATAGTCCATTATGCGAGGGTCTCGTTCACAATAGTCCATGATTCGAGAGTCCGTTTACAATAGTCCATGATTCGAGAGACTGGTTCACAATAGTCCATGGTTCGAGGAACATAATGGCAGCAGGTGCTTTGTAGTTTTTTAAAGGGGGGTATGGAAGCAGCTAGATCTCATTGCCGGAGGTTGCCGATTAGCTGAAAATCGTCGAAAATTACCAGAGTTGCCGGAAAATGCTGATAATAGCCACAAAACGCCCAAAACAGCAAAATATGCAAAAAATCACCATAGAACACCGAAGATCAGCGGAAGTTGCCGAAACGGCTTAAAAATGTCAAAAGTTGCATAAAGTTGCCAAAAAAAACGCAAAAAACGCCTAGAACGACGAATTTGCTGAAACTCGTTGTTTCCAGTTGCTCCACCACGTCTAGTTTTTCTTGCAACCAACTGATTTTTCTATGGAAAAATATCAAGAAAAATTTGAAAGTAGATTATAGCAAGAGTTAAAAAACATAGTTTGGGGGGGGGGGGATGGTGTCGATTTTTTTGCGCCATCGTATAGAAAAAATGATATAAAAACAAAAATTTTCGATATTTTCACTACTTTTGTCTCCTTTCAAGTTTCCACCAGTTTCACTTGCATCCAACTAATATTTTGCAAAATTGCAAGTTTTATTTGAAAGTAGATTACATCAAGAGTTCAAAAACCTAGGTTGGGGTTGATTTTTCATTCCATGATACAGAAAAAGTGATTTAAAAATGAAAATGCTGGTTAACTGCTTTAATTTTGTCTCCTTTCAACACTTTCTGGTTTCACTTGCATCCAACTGATTTTTTTTTGAAACCTTGCAGTTAAAATTTGAAAGTACATTACATTAAGAATTCAAAAACCTAGGTTGGGGGTTCCAATTTTTCTTTCCATCATATAGACAAAATGATTTAAAATTTAAAGTTTCTGATATTTGCAATAATTTTGCCTCCTAGGTTGGAGGGGTTTGATTTTTCGCTCCATCATATAGAAAAAATGAGTTAAGAATCCAGTTTCACTTGCATACATCTCATTTTTTTGAAAAGTTGCAGTTATAAATTGAAAGTTGATTACATCAGGAGTCCAAAAACTTAGTCCGGGGGTAAATTTTGTGTTCCATCATCCAAAAAAAATTAAAAATGAAAATTTTTGATCTTTGCAATAATTTTGTATCCTTTCAACCTTTTCCCGTGTCACTTGCATCCATCTGATTTTTTTTAAAAAAAAAACTGCAAGTAGAATTTGAAAGCAGATTACCAGAAACCTGGGTTGGGGGTTGATTTTTTGCTCAATCATATATAAAAAATGATTTAAAAAGGAAAATTTTCGATTATTATTGTCTCCTTTCAACACATTCGAGTTTCACTTGTATCCAACTGATTTTTTAAAAAAAATTCCCAATGCAGTTTGAAAGTAAATTACATCAAGAATTCAAAAACCTAGCTTTGGGGCTCTATTTTTCGCTCCATCATTTAGAAAAATTGACTTAAAAATGAAAATTTTCGATAACTACACTTATTTTGTCTCCATTCAACACCTTCCAGTTTCACTTGCATCGAACTGATTTTTTTTGAAAAGTTGCAGTTATAATTGGAAAGTAGATTACAAAAAATTCCAAAAACCTAGGTTGGGTGTAATTTTTTTGTTCCATCATACAGTAAAATATTAAAAATTAAAATTTTTGATATTTGCAATAATTTTGTCTCCTTTCAAACTTTTCCCGTTTCACTTTCCTCCAACTGATTTTTTTTAGAAAAACTGCAAGTAGGCTTTGAAAGTAGATTACAGCAACAGTTCAGAAACCTAGGTTGGGGGTCGATTTTTTTGCTCAATCATATACAAAAAATGATTTAAAAATGAAAATTTTCGATTATTGCTCTAATATTGTCTCCTTTCAACACATTCGAGTATCACTTATATCCAACTAATTTTTTTAAGAAAAATTGCTAGTATAATTTGGAAATAAATTGCATCAAGAATTCAATGGCTAGGTTCGCGTGGTCGACTTTTCGCTCCTTCATATAGAAAAATCGACCTAAAAATGAAAATTTCCGATAACTAAACTATTTTTGTCTCCACTCAACACCTTCCAGTTTCACTTGCAGCGAACTGATTTTTTTTTTGAAAAGTTGCAGTTTTAATCGGAAAGTAGGTTACAACAAGAGTCCAAAAACCTAGAAATGGGGGTAATTTTTTGTTTCATCATGGAGAAAAAAAGACTTAAAAATAATTAGTTTTGATATTTGCAATAATTTCGTCTCCTTTCAAACTTTTCCGGTTTCACTTGTATCCATCTCATTTTTTTTGAAAAACTCTCAGTGTAGTTTAAAAGTTATTTACACCAAGAATTCAAAAACTTAGGTTGGGGGGTCGATTTTTTGCTCCATCCTATAGAAAAATCGACTTAAAAATGAAATTTTCGATAACTACACTAATTTTGTCTACTTTCAACACCTTCCGGTTTCACTTGCATCGAACTGAATTTTTTGAAAACTTGCAGTTATAATTGGAAACTAGATTACAACAAAAGTCCAAAAACCTAGGTTGGGGGTATATTTTTCGTTCCATCATACAGAAAAAGGGATAAAAAAATGAAACTTTTGATATTTGCAAAATATTGTCTCCTTTCAACCCTTTCCTGTTTCAATTGTATCCAACTCATTGTTTTGAAAAACTGCCAGTGTAGTTTGAAAGTAGATTACATCAACAATTTAAAAACCTAGGTTGGGGGTCGATTTTTTGCTCCATCCTATAGAAAAATCGGCCTAAAAAAAGAAAATTTTCGATGACTACGCTAATTTTGTCTCCTTTCAACTCTTTCCAGTTTCTTTTTCAAAAAACTGGCTTTTGCAAAAAAATAAATGAAAATACATATGTACATAGAAAATTTATATAAATATAAATATAAATATAAACATAAATAAAAATAAAAAAATAAAGGATCTTTTCCGTTTGTGCACCCACCTGTACGTTATGCGCCCCCAGTTACAGAGCACGTGTCATTACATAGTAAATCATTACGTTAAAATATGGCACATGCGTCGGGGGCAATTAATATGCGCCCATTAAGGGGGGGGGCACAAACGGAATAAGATCCCTTTTTTGATACTTAGTTTGTGGTATTTGTAAACCACATTCATTGCTAAAGAGCTAGAGCTTAAAGACCTGCAATTTCATCAGTACTATGATCTAGTTTGCTACTATTTTGATATTATAGCTCTAGTGAAACTCTAACTTCGTTAATTTTATAATCCACAGGCTCGGATTTACGCTGTCTGCTCTAGTGTTCAGTTTTTATAATGTATTTTGTGGATTGAAATTTCCAAAATTTAGCGCTATCTAAAGCTGAAATTGGGGTAAAAGATTTCAAAGTAAGGGTGAGGGGTGCAATCGGTTAACCAATGCCTCCCCTCCCCCAGCTTAAACGTCATTTAACATAGCCCTCATCATGGTAGCGGAGATAGATCGTTTTATTTTGCCTAATTTTCACAAAGATTTCATGTAATTTGAATGAATCGTTATCCTCAAATTGATTTCAGTATACTTGAGAACGTGTATCTTTTTACCCTGGATTTGGTTTGAATTACTGTAATTACGACGCATTGTCAGTGTGAATAACGATGGGATGAGAGATGGTTAGCTAAAGGTGACAATCATTTTTATCGAAGGTGCAGACAGGTCAAGGAGAATACTGGAGCAGCAAGATGACCCAACTTAGTTTATTTGATGTTGGGTTGTGAACAGTTTGGGATATAGAGAATGTTTCAAGAAATCAGAAGCAAAGATGCCTAAAGTAATGAAGAATAGCAGTTCTCTTCACTTTTCATATTATATAATGTTCGTTTTGGAAATGCTGTTTTCTTCATTTGTATACCCTAAAGCAGGCGTAACCATTAATTGTTATCGATGCTTTGAAAACTTGAAACCGCTGTATTTATTCATCTCAGATTTTGGTTTGTGTTGTTGTATAGCGCTTAACTAAATAAAACAAGCACGGGGCCGAAACAGAATATGCTCTGCGTTCTCTGACCTTTATTGCTTTTAATATTTCATTCTCATGTAACTCTGCGTGAATTGAATTGATAAGTTTCAGATCAGCTGAGTAGATTTCCTGTATTGAACCACGTCGTTCGACTGATTCAGATAAACAAGACAAAAGACAACGTCAAATTAAAAAGTTGTGTACTTTTTTAGTCTAGTTCTCGCCATCGTGTTGTTTAGACATCATAAAGTGATATTTATGAACGACAAGCTAACAAGAAAGAGAAATTTTTTGTGACGCTCATAATTAGAACTTGGTTTCAGTTTTTGTAAACATGTTGATCTTTTTTGTATGCAAAATTTTCACTTTTTGTCCAAATTTTTTAAGAAGGAGTGGTGATCTTGGTCACGCCGAAACAGGAAGCGGAGCGAAAAAGCTAGTAGTTTTGCGGCGTGAACTTTTTTCGCTCTAATTTTAGAGTAGTATGAGAAAACAGTGTTTTAACAAAAATTCGTTTTCTCGCCGGGGGTTTTTTTCACATGCGGCATTTCAAATTTGATTTGCAGTTTTTATTTTTTTTAATCTTATTATAGAAATGGTTTTCCAAATCACTCATAGTCCGTTCTAGGTCTAGTTTTTGTTTAGTCAGTAAATGTCTTTGAATTATCTGCCCTGCTATGTTTTTTTTATTTCGTCGTAAGATTTTTGTTACGGCCATATAACGTCGCAATCACTTCAAATCTGCCTCTTTGTTCTTTCGTTCATGCAATTTGCGTGACGTCATTTTTCACTCTTACTGTTGCGTGTTTTTTTGATTAATCGATTTAACGAAGTTTTCAGTCACACGTGCTTCACTTCACTCTCAAAAATGACTTCCTCACTCTGAAATTTACTTTTCTTTACTATAATTCAAAGAAATAAATTCAAAAGAGTGCGTGTCACTACTGTAAATGAATGGGATTTGAGGGCATCTATTAGAAGTGTAGCAATAAATTAAACAGATTCTCCACCAAAATATAACATAAAAAGCTTGATGTTTTTTTAGTCTGTTTCTTTTATTACACATTTGAGACTGCAGTTCTTAGAAGCTCTCGTGGCTATTTTCTGGCAATCTGCCAGCTATGTCATTAAAAAAGAAACAGAATAAGAAATCAAACAAAATTCCGAATCTTCGACTAATTTTTGTCTTAGGCGAATCTTGACATTAAATACAAAATCCTGCCGGAATTCTCTTGCCAGATTGTCAAAACGTCTTTAGATTTTTTTAATCTTTTCCATTCTCCTTTTCAAAAGTAGAGTTTTGCAAATTGCATTTGAAAAATCATACATAAATGAATTTTAATCCTTTTAAGGCCTCAAATGAATTCTTTTTGACCCATCTCTCGGGAAGTTCACTCAATTTGAAAGGGAGTAACAAGGTTATGGGATCTTTTCCGTTTGTGCCCCCAAGCTTAGCGGGTGCATGTTATTTGCACACCCACCCCCTCCCCAAGACGCACGTGCCTTATTGTAACAAGGGCTTACTGTTTAATGGCACATGCTCTGTAACTGGGGGCGCATAACTTACTGGGATGGGGACACAAACGGAAAAGATCCAGGTTATGATTATTTTGCTCTTGAATTTCCTAAGATTTTGAACCTTACCCTTTGAACTTGCATGCCCTTGGGACTTGATGTGAAACTATCATAACCGATTATTGGATAATTGGACGAAAAGATCAAAGAGTATTGGGTAAGTTGCCATTGGCAAAAAATACAGGTTGGATAAAATGGCATTGGATTTTTTTTCTCTATCTTCTCTTTCGTTTCTCTTCTTTTGGTTGTCTTTCTCCCTTTTCTTTTCTGCCATTTTATCTTTCGTTTCTTCCTTTTCTCTTTCTTTCGTCTGTTTTTCACTCTTGCTTTTCGCTTTCCGTTGCCTTTTTCTCTTTCTTTCGCTTTTTTTCTGTTCCTCTCTTCTGCCTTTCTGTTCTCTTCTTTTTTATAGTCTCGAAGCGATAGCTGAGGCTCCATTATTGGCCCTCTCTTGGTTTTTTCTTATTTCGTCGTCAAGATTTTTGTTACGACCATATGACGTCAGAGCCAATTCAAATCTGTGTTTGTTCTTTGAGCGAGATTTTTTGAGCGAGATTCTTCTTGGTGCGAGATTTTTGGATTAATGTTTTGGTCACTTGTTACATCACTCACTCTTAAAAATGACTTCCTCACTCTGAAAGTGACTTCTTTACATTATGTCAAAGGGATAAGTTCAAGTGAATGTATCACTCTAATTGAATCTAATTGAAGCAGCTAATTGAAGCATCAATCAGTTACGAGATTGATTCAGTTTTATTTTTTATTTTATGCTTTTTAACGTTTATTACAATTTTTATATTTTTTTTTTGGATTTTTTTTTAATTAGGTACCACTCACGACTAAACTAGGCCTCAAAAGACTTGAGCTCACACTACGGCTTTTAGAGCAATTCCTCTGACAGTTTTCAGTTTTAATTTATTAAAAGCCATCGTCAGTCTCCCATCGGCTATCATTTAGGCACTTTCTTTTTTTTGCGCAATGGTCAGTGTCAGTAGAGCAAAATCAATGAAACGGTGTAAATTAATTAACCCGGGTCTTTGAACATAAAGGTTATCAATGTTGTTTTTTTGAGTCTTTCCTACTGATATTAGTATTAACGTTATTAGCTTTCAGTTTAGAATTCACTTTAGGTTTTAGACTCTAACTGACATTGCACGCGGAATTAGAACACTTGACACTGAGAAAAACCAGATTATATCAATTTCCTTTTTCTTTTTCTGTTTATATCCCGATGTGCATCAACCACGTAAAAGTTGGATATTTTTGACATTTTGCGGCCCATATTATCTGTTCCCAAAACTCTTCAGTTAACATTCTTAATGTTTGATTGTAATCTTTCATGATTGTATCTGAAAACAGATAGAACCTATATCCTATTTTAAAAATAATATTTGCTAAGTGTTTCTATGTCGTTCGTTTGGTGTTGCAATCAATTCTGCGACGATTCAACTGAACGCATTTTAATTATCTTTACGCATTCAATTCCGCAATAGAGTGATTTCGGCAGTCAATGTTTAAAGAGCTGAATCAAAGGTAACGGGATAAACCGATGTAGCCCCTCATTAAGTTGTAGTGCATTAAGTTATCAAAGTTCATTTGTGCGATTGCTGGCTGATATTAGTGTCAAGCTTAATAGCATCGAGTTAAGAAGGTATAAGGTAAGAATCTAACACACTGAGTTAGAGCAATTTCGAATTTAGAGAAAAATTCTTTGGATTTCTATCTTTTTTCCCGTTTAAATTCCGATGCACGTTTACGGCTTCTCTTTTCCGGCGACCTGTCGGCTATGTTACTAATCTTTTCGTTATACTCCAGCTTTATCTTAAAAAGGCTTCGAAAATTTTTAGATTTTTGTGGGAAATGTCTCAAGGTTGTCCTCAGGGATCAGTTCAACCTACGGTTCATTTAGAATCAAATTACGTTTTTTCGTTCTTTTATGAGTCGGATCAATCGTTTAACTATTACAATAGCATATGCACAAGTTGTCCTGCTAAGATTTCTGACAACGCAAAGAAGTTAAGTTTGGAAAAACACCAGAGAGGGCAAATGAAAGTAGGCGAAGTTATTTTCACAAGGCATAGTCTGATAAACGATATAGCAGTTTAAGAAAGAGTTTTGAACGCACAAATACACCGTGGAATCTCATTCGAACATATGAATTTGTCCAACGCACATACATATTACTTAAGTCGAGAAGCTGCCTGTGTTTCACCCGCTGCTGAACACTCAAAGAAAGGCACAGATCGGAAAGCAAACTTGGGAGAACCTAGTGTTAGTGTCTCCAAGAGACCTAAAAATTTCGATGATCTTGACTTGATCTTTTCGAAAACAACGATCAAGGTAATGATGAGGAAGATGAAACAGAAAGCGATTTGATAAATGAAATGATGCGGAAGACTAACAATTGCGTTGACGCTAATTTACTCGAGCTGCGTCGTTCCTTAGGACCAGAGGGCGCAAATTGTAATGAGAAAGAGCAGCTTTGTGGAAAGTGTCCGAAATTTACAAAGGCCTATCAACAAGAGAAGGTTATCTTGCGTTTTATAGAAAAAAATTTAGGGTATTATTAATGATCTATCAGTCGCAACTGAGGTACGTGTGCTCAGAAACAATATTTGAAAGTAAAAAAATGAAGTCGGAACAAAAAATTGACCGGTTACTTTGAAAACATCCTAAGTGAAACGGTTAACATGCGCAACTGCGGTCCACCTGGCATTTTCTTCCTCTCCATCAGAATATGGGATACCTAATTTAAAACAATTTGTTCTATAATTAATTTTTTCTTAGACCGCAACGGAGGTACTCTCCATTCTGTTTGCTTGCAAAAATGAATGTTCTTTTCCAGCTGAATGCGCTGACTGGCTTCAATCAATTGATGCAGAGAATTGAGGGTCGTCTGGCTGCAGATGCTTATTTTATCAAAGAATCATCAAAATTCCTTAAGAAGGCATCTGTTCAAATAGGCCAGTTTCCCGATCATTTTGCAACAAATGAAAGCCAGGCGATTAATGAGGAACAAACTCTGGTTACCTCAGAGCTGGAACACAAAGGTGTTAATCTTTTGAGCTTGGGCGAAATGAACGACTCTGAAAAATGCCTGCGAGTGGCTAGGCAGCCTTGTGAACCAGAAGAGCTACGAAGTTATGTGATCGATCCAAGACGCACGGCAAATATCAGAGGAAAAACTGATCCCGAACGAACTGAATTGTCCAAAAAAACCGTCCGTGCATTGCGGGGTGTAAGATACTCCGAAGTCTGTTATAGTTATTCTTTGTCTCTGATCAATCAAATTTGTTTAAATATGAAGGATCAAGCAGAAGAGGAAAAAGAAAATTCTCAGGAATTTCCGGGTACCAATGATCAAGTAGTTGAACTCGCAAAAAATGAAGAAAACAATGGGCTGGTGATTCTAAAAGGTCATAACTCTAAGAGTAAATCGAATCGATTTAGTCATCTGCAAGAAACAAAACTCCCACCTCCTCAATACGGTCGTCGAGAAACGGAAAAGTAACTAGTGTTAATTTCCTTGAGTCTCAGTTGTATAATAGTTTGAAGAACTTTTGTATTGTTGCGTAGTTGCTCTAATCAAATTTTGGTGTCTGGTCTTCTCTAAATTTAAACAGTTTTTTTGTATAAGATTCTTTTAAAAATCGCCTGTACTTTTTAACTTTCTAATTTTCACTTTGTCTTTCAGAGGTCTTGATTTCATTTTCAAAAATGTCAGTAATATCAGGCGAAAGTTCTTCTTTCGAAGAAACAATAGTGGAAAAGGCTTACTCCTCTTTACTTCAAGGGGTCGGTTGAAAACAGTAAATCATTGGTTGCTATCCACAATTTTCTGGTTTTCTTCACCAGAAGAAAGGTTCGAAGAAAGGTGTTTTTTGCGCTCCTTTGAATCGACCTTGAAAAATTCTTTTTACTATAAAGTTTTAATTTCTGAGTACTTTAGTTCACTGGTACAGCAAAAATGTGACTGATTTTTAAACGCATCATTATTAAACTTTGACACCCGTTGGTTTTTGCTTTTCAACCCTTACTGATTTTTTAACAAGCAAAAAAACTAACGAATTACTTTTGGAAACTTTGTTTCCTCTAGAACATCTTGAAAGTGCGCAGCTTGGCCGTTAATAGTGAGGATGAAAAGAAAGTCATTTTGTGGAGAGGCTAAAAATCTGCTGGAGTTTAGCGGTGACGCTGATAACCACACTGAAGTTAGACGCTACTTAGCTCGGAAATTGCTTACCTTGGAAAAGAGAAAATCAATGTGCTAATTCCCCAGCAAACGGCAATTGATACAGTTCGGACGAGCAAAAGTGACCGTGGAGGGCAAAAAGTGCTTCAAAGGTACAGTGCAATTATTAGTATTTCATATTAAGTAATAAGTTTCACAAGTTGACAAGTAGCTCGGACTGAAACCTCTCCACATAATTTAGATTTTCTTGCCAACTTCTCTCTAATGGAGGAAGTTGGTGCCATTTCTTCTCCAAACTACATGTCAACTCCTATTTCTCTATATCAATTTGAGAACATTTTTGAAAAACTTGCAAAATTTTATAGGATAATTAAGTACTAAGTTAGTTATTAAATATTGCAAAGCAACTGAAGTACTTGTCTATAAGCGTAATATAACTTTTTCTGATAGTTAATTAGTCAAAAAGGTTTTTCTCAAGTTTGACCTTCTCACTATTATATAAAAAACTTGAATTTCGTTCACAGCCTTTTTTAGACAATGTTTTACATTTGTGTGGACGAAGTAGGTTTGCATTCCGCAGAGCGAAAGATGCAGCCAAAAATTTGAGCCTGTACGAACGACGGGTTGACAAACAAAACTGCTCGAAAAGTTCTTGAATTAACCTTATTTGGATTCAACGCTTTTAGTTTTATTCCTTGGTCTCTACTTTTTTGGCGAATTATAATAGCTTTTAAAAAACTATCACTTAAAACATTTTAAGATACAATGAACTCAAATTCTTTCAAAAATGTTTCAAAAAAGAAACTGAACTGGAAAGTGCTAGCAAAGGTTGAAAGCAAGCTTATGGAGGAGTTAGTTGATTCTAAGGAAATTAAAGGGTATAAAATCGATGTTCAACTATTCAAAGAGGCTGACAAAGATGATCAAGCTCTTCTTGAGACATTTCTGAGGAGTGAGTATCAGATGTGCCTCCAAATGTGAAAGTTTGAAATTGTACCATATTTATCACATGAAACGTTTAGCCCACTTGGTTTTGTAGCCGATCAAATTTTTGCTAAAAGAATATGTATTCCTGATTTGAGCGGATTCCTGAGTGAAGTGCGGAGTGACGAAATAGTTCCTTTATATAACGATTTTTTCCCTTATTGCAGCAAACTGATGAAAACTCCGTGGTTAATGCTAGGACCAATTTCGTTTGTGATTCATTCGTGTGTTTCAAATATTAGGTTTGATAGGATCGCTTCTGCCATGAAGTGCATAAGCGTTCGTGGAAAGAAAGAATGAGATGAGATATTAGTTATATACGATAGAATTTACTTTGGTCAGTTCAATGTAGATTGCTGTTGCCCTGACAGGATGTTGCATCAAAATCCAAGTCCGCCTTCACCTGAACCTCGACGAAAAAAAGAATAAAAACGCTTCTTTTAGCGTATCCACCCCAATTTCAGGTTCTTCAGGTGTTCGGGAAAAACTTTCTAATTCCGATGTTTGTAGCCGCTTAATTAAAAAAAGAGATTTTTAGGCAGTAGCAGGAGTTTGTGGACTATGAAAACATGTACGGCCCATAGGAGCCGCTCAGGTCTTTTACAGAAAACAGTGAAAACAATGTTATTGAGAGCCCTCATAACATAAGCTTCATAAGCTATAAATCAACAGTATCTAATGGTAATGGTATAGAAAATCGCTTACCTACTGAGACCTCTCTACAGAAATTAGATTTTCTTGCAACCTGCTCTCAAATGGAGGAAGTTGGAGCCATTTCTTTTCCAAACTACATGTCAACTCCAATTTCTCTACAAAAATTTGAGAATCCTTTAGAATCACATGCTAAATTTTATAGCATAACAGATACGCTGGCGGATGATAGCGAAGAGGGGACGAATTTTTCATTGGCTCTAGCTTATCAACAGAAAGGTTTTAAAGAAATTTTGATTGTCTTAGAGACAAACATAAACTCTCCAAGATGATCTATTGAAACTTTTTTCTGTAGTTTTACCGCAACCCAACAATATCAAAAGCAAAAGTTATATCCCTTTTATACCAAATCTAATTGTCGCCGAACTTTGGAGTAGCACATTTGTGACTATTGATTGATTTGTTAACTCAATTGCAAAAAATAGTAGGGAGGAATATCAAAAGCATTGAGATGTCTTGGTCAGCTAGTTACTCATGGTGTGACCCATTGGATCATTTCAAAAATAGAGAAATTCAGTTAGTGTTAAATATTGATGGTGCGTCAGTTTTCAAGTCAAGGAACATTTCTGTTTGGCCTGTTTGGGTGCCGATACTAAACCTACCACCTTTGCTCAGGTGTTCTGTTAAAAATATGACTCTCCTAGCAGTGTGGCACGGAGAAGGTAAACCAGATTTTTTGAAATTTTTCTCGATAAAAATGTGTACAAGATGAAAACTGTTTTAAATAGATGCTTTGATTTTGTAGGTATTGAAAAAATGTCACATGTTGCACACTCGTTTGTGTGTGATATGCCTGCAACAGCGTATTCGTTATGCATGTCTCAGCATTTGGGCTACTTCAGTTGCACCTTTTTTGTGTAATGAAAGGGATACGTTATAAAAGTCGAATGGTTTTCCCCGTAAAGGCTCCAATTTTTTTGCATTCAAATGAAATGTTTATCTGCTGTTCCGAGCAATCTGAAGAACAAGGCCCACCAATTTTAGGTAAAAAATCAAAAACACCCATCAACGAATTTTTTTTCCTGAGAACGCGCCAGTTGATGCAATGCACCAAGTGGGTTTAGGAACGGGAAAAGTGTTAACAAAAATGGTTGTAGCTGTCTTGCGGAAATCGAACGAGCAAACTTTGAAAACAACGTTAAAAATGTGCTCTGTTCCAATCGATTTTCAATACCGGCCAAAACATTTAGATGATATGCAACACTGGAAAGCGGTGGACTTCTTTTCTCATTGTTCTTTTTTCATATAGGTCCTTCAGTACTTTCTAACAAAACTTATTCAACATAACTGTATTGGCAATATAACAGAATTTAGGCGACTATCGTATGCAATAGGACTCCTTTCATGAGCTTCTGTTACGGATTGTGATATAGAGAGCGCCGAACATCTTATTAAAAAGTTTTTTGAAACTTTTGTTAGACACTTTGGCATTGATTCACGATCCTTTAATTTTCATACAAAGCATCACTCAACGTGAGTCTGCTCATCTTGAGCTATTGACTGCTTGTTCGAGAACTATCAGGAGCGCAAGAACATTAGTTGAAAAGCTTCTCAAACGGCAAGACAGAATGAACAATTTTTTTGAGCGAAAAAGAAAGCTAGGTTTTCCCGTTGGACTTGCAGTTCAAATATTTACACGCGTTTCTCAGGAGTGTAGAAATTTTTTAACGACAACACCAATTTAGTTTTTTTGGAAGATATGTTAGTTCTGAGTGCAAAATTTTGGGGTCTCTGGCATATACAAGGCTAGGTGAGAACTCTGGTCATTTTATATTCCAAACAGTGAAGCAAAAACTGGTTTTCGTGTAAATTTACGTTTCTATAGACCATGAGATGTTCTCTTTGCTACGAATTTTGAGCAAACAGAGAAAATCTTATTAAACAAAAATGAGGCATCCTATGGTCTTCTAAATAACATTGATAATGTAGGAGAACTGCATTGTGTTTGGGTGAATGATCTAAAATTTAAATGCGTGGCCTTCAAGCTATCTAAAACAGCTTATCGGGTAAGTGTCATAAGGAGGGTTTCCAACACAATTAATTTTAATACCTCAAAACCGTTCTCCAACATTTTTGTTCATCTAAGTCTATGTTTGCTTTTTAAACTGCGCTTCAAATTGAGTCTGTATTTCAGTCATCGAATTCTCATTATTGGCGACAGTAACCTGGTTCGCTTGGAAACTGAGCTCGATGGTGACAACATGTTACTGCAATTCAATACAGAATTGTTGGCAAGAATAGGATACAGGGTATCATTTCTGTGGGCAAATGAAAGTCTCATAGCAAAACACTTCACCATGTAATAATAAATTGCGGAAAAAATGAAATTGGAGTTCACCACAGAAACGTTTCCCCACAGAGAAGTTGTTTCCCCACAGAAACGCCAGTTGAAACTGCGTCTAGACTTATCGCTTTTCACAATGTTTTATCTGAAGCCGGTGTAAAAGTAGCAGTTGTAGGTCTTATGGTCAGGCTGGACTTCCTGAACAAGAAACCTCTAGTTCTTGAAGCTAAAGAATACTTAAAAAAAGTCAGTTGACTCATATGTGGGTCGAAGACATATACAATCTCACGTCTTTTATGCCATGATCCAGCCCATTTAAATGCTGGAGTTCGGAAAAGTGTTCGCGCTCTTCTGCTCAACATAATTAAGAATAAGTTTCATCCATAATACCTGAAGCGAAAAAAAAACGACTTGTATTGAGTATGCTAAATGAATTTTTATTGATTGATAAGTGACCTGCCAGTTACGATCAGAACGCTCTCTTTAGAAACAGAACTGAAATAAAAGTTTTAATTGCAATCGGCCGTGTCCGGACGAAACAGTCCCAGACAAAAACAGTCCCAAACAGTGAATAATACCCTGAGAATATAGTCCAATAAAAGCACACAAAAAAGCCGCAGACAAAATGGTCTCAATTTAATATCGAAAAAAATTCTGTATAATGTACAACTAACAAACATAGTCTATGAACTAAGCTTCTGAATGCAATGTTTTCATAGGATTACCTTCGAATTAAACCAAAAACTGATTTCAAAATACTTTAATTTGAAAAAAAAAATGTTCTAATCAGCATAATATTTACACCGACTTGAGACTCAGAGCATTTCAGCACTGAACCAGTCTAATTCAATAGTATACACAAAATTCAGTTTTGAAGCATAAAGTTTCTTTATGTACAGTTTCATTTACTTATGATTATATTGAGGTCATGGAGTTCGCCCAGGAAAAAATTACCCTTTGTAGTCTGAACATTATCTATACCCTAAAAGTAAGTCTGAACACAATAATGTCACACTTGTGTAGCTTTTAACTGGTATTTATTTTTTATACATAAGTAAAAACTATTTACACATAAGCTAAACTGTTTTAGGCAATTACGACGAAGACCACTTAGCTTTGTGGTTATGACTTGCTATGCAATTTAAATGTCACAATCACCCACGCCAAAGTATCGAATGTAAAGCATACCTTGTTGGCGGGCGAAATTTGAACATATTACTTTTCATGCAATAAATTTTACTCAAAAATGAAGACAAGCCAGTGTAAATTGTGACACGAACAGAGTACTGGCTATCCTAAAAAACAGAATGTCTCCAGACTGATTCAGCGCTGAGTTGCTCTGCGACCAACCTCCGGGTGTTCAATGAGGTACAGTTATTTGAATAACTTAAGACTACTGGGTATTGTTATGACCGGGACTGTTTTGTCTGTTCACCCAATCGGCAGGCATTGTTTGCTGTTAATAATAACAGAAAATAATTCACTGGATGAAAATGTCTTGGTGTGCTTTCGCTTTCAATAAAATTATACAATTTAAGCAAGGTTTATAGACAATATATTATAGAGCCCTTTTTTTAAGCTTAAATTTGGCTGCAACTGAGGTACAGCCTCTTGGACTTGAATGCTCTCTAGCTCTAGCTTTTATTCTCTTTGCTGCTCCAATTTATTTGGACTTAACACCTTCCCCTGGCAACACCTTTTGGCCGGTGGCTAGGTAGTGCAGCTTGCTTCGTTTTCATCAGTGTTCTCCCTCCTCACAGTGACAGCGATGCCCAGTGACAGTGATACACAGTGACAGTGATGCGCAGTGACAGTGATGCCCAGTGACAGTGACGCACAGTGACAGTGATGCGCAGTGACAGTGATGCCCAGTGAGAGTGATGATAGTGACGATAAACCCATTTGACAGTGACCCCACATCCAGTGGTCGACTTCCTACAGATCGATACTCAAATTGTGCGTCCACGTGAAGCTCGAAATGCCAATAGAAGTGAAAATTTAACCTCGAATTTGGGATACATTTAAACAATTTTTCTCAAACTGTGGATACAAATGAGCATTTTGTCTCAAAATGTGGATATGAGTGAACAATTTTTCTCAAACTGTGGATACAAGTGAACACTTTGTCTCGAAATGTGGATATAAGTGAACAATTTATCTTAAATTGTGGATAAAAGTTCTGAAACTCATAAAGCAAACGAACAAATTGAACACAATGATTCTGGAATCGGCACATAATAACTTCCTTGAAATAAAATTTGAAAACAAAACAACCGGGATGAGATGATTTCCTTTTTGTTGCATTGTTGAATCTTGTTAAAATACTTGTGGTTTGCTTGACACTATAATATTGTCAGATTGAAATTGAAAAAAAAAGAGAAAAAAACATGCTATTCTGATAGGGTGTGCCATTATTTCAAAATTAACTTGCATTTGTAGGAAATGAAACTGTTTGGAAATATTTTTATTGGGGCATGTTTTTTTCGTGCTGATCTTTTGATGTGATAAGCGTTGATGCTAGTTGAAAACATTCCGAAAAATGCTACAGAAATATTTCATTAAACTTCTTGCTGCTGATATGTTTTAATCTGTTACTGTTTCTTTTTGCTTGATACTTTAATTAATATTGTCAGATTGAACTAAAAAAAACAAAGAAACATGCTCCAAGAAAAATATCCCGTCCATTTACATTTCATAACGATTAATGATGCATGTCAAATTTGAAGTAGTGGCCCACCCTATCGGAATATATTCTGATAGGGTGGGCTACTACTTCAAATTTGACATGCATCATTACTCGTAATGAAATGTGAATGGACGGGATATTTTCCTTGGAGCATGTTTTTTGGTTTTTTTTTCGTGCTGATCTCCTGGATATGATCAGCGTTTCTGCGAGTTGAATATATTTTTCAGAAAAAGCTATAGAATTATTGCATTACCATTCTTGCTGCGGATTTATTTTAATCTATTACTGTTTCGTTTTGCTTGATACTATAATATTGTCAGATTGAATTTTAAAAAAAAACAGAAAAAAACATGCTCCTAGTCTGATAGGGTGGACCATTTTTTCACATTTGACATGCATTTGACATGCAAGTAATCGTTATGAAATGAAACTGGGTGGGGGTATTTTCCTTGGAGCATGTTTTTTTTTTCGTGGTGATCATGTGGATTTGATCAGCGTTGCTGCTAGTTGAATTTATTCAGAAAAAGCTGTAGAAATATTACATTAAATTTCTCACTGCTGATTTGTTTTTACATATTAGTGATTTGTTCTGCTTGATGCTTCAATATTGTAAGATTGAATTAAAAAAAATAGAAAAAACATGCTCCTATTCTGATAGGGTGGGCCATCAGTGGTTATTATATCCGACTGGGTGGAATATTTTTCTCGGAGCATGTTTTTTCCACATTCGAAGCTCTGATAATAGTTTAATCAAACGTTATTTACTAGTAGTTTTTCTTATTTCTTTTTTATTCGTTTAAATTTTCCAGCAAGAAGTTTTCTTCAAATTTATAATTCAGCTGTAAATATTTTCGAAAATAATGCATTTTTTTTATGAATATTTACAAATAATTTGCGAACTTTTGTCTCTTAATTTATAAAAAGTTAGCCAATTTTTGAAATGATTTATATTTTACAATTTTTGTATTTATTCATAAAAGCAAAATTATATATTAAAGCAAAAATTGTAAAATGTTCATAAATCATTGCAGAAGTTGGCACACTTTCTATAAATTAAGACAAAAATTTGCAAATTATTTGTAAATATTTATAAAAATAATGAATTATCTTCGCAAAAATTTACAACTGTTTTATAAATTTTTGCAAATTATCCATTAATTTTTGACTGGGGCGTTGCTCGTGACTGTGACGACCGAAATGCTTCGCCATTAATTTTGACCTATGCTAGTTATCACATTTTTTCGTAATTTATGATCGATGACTTATTGGCCGATTTTTTCAAAATTCATGCAGGGCAACTAGTGTGTTTTGACATCAATTTTGAAAACTACTATTGAGTTAGTGCCTTTTTGAATGTGTAGCTTTCTTTATTCAGCGCTCTTTAATTTTTTAATTGTAATTTTTCAGCAATGTCGGTTTTGTAGGCCGAGTTTTTGGCCCTTATATTGAGGAATTACGGGATTTTTTGAAACCGAAGCTTAGAAAACGAAAAGTTTCCTTGGTACAGATTTCATCGTCCCTATTCTTTACTCAATCATTTTTGTTACTAGGTTTTGATTGTCTGTCTTGTCGTTGGGAAGAAAGGGAGTGTTTCGTTTCAATTCGCCCAAAAAAGTTGCAATATCAGCACAAAAAATATTGGTTGAAACTTTAGCCGCATTCCAGTCTATTAAACCAAAAAAGATTGACAGTTCTGAAGCTCTTGTCTTTGATTTCCTGTCGCGGTTTCTGTTTTTCTCTTTTGCAGTCAATTTTGTGATAGAATATTTTATAGAGATTTGGTGAGATCTTTATTCATATATTTTGATTTTATTGAAACTCTAAATCCGTTCGTACAGTCGCGATGAACATTAGCTGATCTGATTTGTGATAGTGTACACTGTCTTGGATATCTTATTTGATAAAAAAAAAGTAATTGTTGGTGTCATTATTCAATGGAAACTGAGTTGACTTCGGCTAAACTTGACTATTGATAGACACTGAAGCAATCTTTTTCGAACCCCAATATAATTTCCATATCGGCCATTGTTCTAAGTTTCCGCAGGTTTTTTCTGTAATCGAAATTTTCTCAACACTAGGTTCCTAACTGCCCAAACAATATCTCTTCCAGGTAGTCTTAATGCTTTTGTCCAATTGTGTTCTCTTGAATTACGTCAACAGTTAAACGTCTTCCCGTTTTTCAACATCTGAACATGTTACCAGTTCTCAAAAATAGCAGTTTGTTGATTACCTGTATTTGCAAGGGGAAAAGAACTCTAAGGGCGCTGATTTAGAAAATGGTCAGGTTGATTAGGAGGGTCCTGATTTCAGAAAAGGTGCAAGCTCAAGTTTTATAGTCGCGAATATGTTATAAGAGAAATGTTTACAGTAAATGACAACCATGATTGACTCCAAAAAAGTGAAATTAGATTATTCCCGATTTCTCATGATTCTTGAACCCTAAGAAATAGTTGACATATCAAATTAGACGGCCCTTGTTACAAACAACACAATGCGGTATGCGTTAAAACCTGTTTTTGGTATAGTGTTTTGTTGAAAATTATATTGGGGGCACAAAGATTCAATGCTGTGTAAAATGAACAATCTTGATCGTTATCCAAAATGAACTAGATGTGATTGTGTATCGAGTGTTCATCCCGCTTCTATTCAGACCATACAATTTCTAAAGATTTCTATGCTCTCAAGAGTTAATCTATACGGCGTAAATCGAGCGTTTGATGCTCATGTGTGAAAAGAGTAGGCTGTAATCAGAGGTCGTTTTAGTCTGGGAACTCGACTTGGGAGAGAGATTTTTTATTCTCCCATAGTCACCAATTACGTTCTCACTTTATATCCAATTTTGACATAAATAGCCCTAACTTCTACTCATCTTTATTGATTTTCGGATCTTTTCTGTTTGCCCCCCCCCTTGTAGTGAGCGTATACTTATTGCACTCCCCCAACCCAAACACACGCACACTTTTTAAAAAAGTTATTTACTATGTAATGGCACCTGCTCTGTAACCGGGGCGGATAACGTACTGGGAGGGCATCAACGGAAAAGATCCGATATTCCTTGTAGGATGCCGAATATGTTCAAAGTTTCATTTAGTTTGAATCGATAAAAGCAGAGAACCCTTTATCAGGCCATATGATCAAATAATCGTTTTTTGGTGTTGAAATTAGACTAAAAATTTATTCAAAAAAAAGTGTCGGAGGTGGAAGAAAAAATATGCATAAAATAAACCTCGTTTTGACTTTAAAGGATTCAAAGGAGATGTAACAAATAAAAGTAAGAAAAATAGGTATGATTAATTAGTAGCGTTAAAAAATGCCACGCAGACTTGATTAAAAAATACACTCCACCTAATAGCGCGCAGCAAACAAATCTGTCTTTAAATATTTTC
>NC_134480.1:5837762-5872762 GCF_964194025.1 Convolutriloba macropyga | reverse complement strand
TATTATTATTATTATTATTATTAGTAGTAGTAGTAGTAGTAGTAGTAGAATTAGTATTATCACTATTATTATTTTTATTTTTTTTATTATTATTATTATTATTATTATTATTATTTTTATTAGTAGTAGTAGTAGTAGTAGTAGTAGTAGAAGTAGTATTATCACTATTATTATTATTATTATTATTATTATTATTATTATTATTATTATTATTATTATTATTATTATTATTATTAGTATTATTATTATTATTATTATTATTATTATTATTATTATTATTATTATTATTATTATTATTTTTATTATTATTATTATTATTATTATTATTATTATTATTATTATTATTATTATTATTATTATTATTATTATTATTATTATTAGTATTATCATTATTTTTATTATTATTATTATTATTATTATTATTATTATTATTATTATTATGATTATTATTATTTTTATTATTATTAAGATTATCATTAATTTCATTAATAGTATTTTTATTATTATTAATATTATTATTATTATTATTTTTATTATTATTATTATTATTATTATTAGTAGTAGTAGTAGTAGTAGTAGTAGTAGTAGAATTAGTATTATCACTATTATTATTTTTATTTTTTTTATTATTATTATTATTATTATTATTATTATTATTATTTTTATTAGTAGTAGTAGTAGTAGTAGTAGTAGTAGTAGAAGTAGTATTATCACTATTATTATTATTATTATTATTATTATTATTATTATTATTATTATTATTATTATTATTAGTATTATTATTATTATTATTATTATTATTATTATTATTATTATTATTATTATTTTTATTATTATTATTATTATTATTATTATTATTATTATTATTATTATTATTATTATTATTATTATTAGTATTATCATTATTTTTATTATTATTATTATTATTATTATTATTATTATTATTATTATTATTATTATTATTTTTATTATTATTAAGATTATCATTAATTTCATTAATAGTATTTTTATTATTATTATATTATTATTATTATTATTATTATTATTATTATTATTATTATTATTATTATTATTATTATTATTAATATTTTTATGACTGTTATTATTATTATTATTATTATTATTATTATTATTATTATTATTATTATTATTATTATTATTATTATTATTATTATTATTATTATTATTATTATTATTATTATTATTATTATTATTATTATTATTATTATTATTATTATCATTATTATTATCATTGGGGCGCTTCATACAAATCCGAAAAAAAATATGGAGGTCGGTTCATACACAATAAATTATGGAGGGCTGATCATACATCAATTTTCAAGTGCGCAATTTTTTATGTAGGAAACCACGTTTTTTCTTCAAGATATCGAAACAGTGGTTTAAATTAAGCCTGCATGCTGAAATTTGTTGTTCTCAACAGAGAAAAAATTTCCTCATATTGAATTTTTGTTCGAGTAACCAGAAAAAAATTTTGAGGTCGCATTATACACTAAAATTAATTCAAGTTCGTGGGTTCAATTTTAAAGCGATATGAGATTGCCTTACGAAAAATACCGCCAATTTAACAATTTGGTACATTTTGGAGCAACTTCAAAAAAAATTATTTGCAAAATTTAGGACGCATCATACAATTTAATTATTAAGAGAAAGATATCAAGGTCGATACATACAAATTTTTAGGGAGGCAGTTTTGAGCTCAAAAAGCTCACCTAGACTGATAATAAATTAAAACAACATGATACGTTTCTCGAAAAAAGACGTCAGCTTTAAAAAAATAATTATTTTTTATAATCAGGGTCTAACATACAGCACAATTATTAAAAAATAAATATTGAGGGCTTTCCATACATTCAAAAAAATGATTGAGTCATTTACTGCTGGGATGCTTTTTCTTACGCCTTTTCAGCTCTATACTTGTTATTATCACACTCCAATGACGTGTTCGTTGCACTTGTGGATGCTAGGCTAATGACTTTTTCCACCAGAGGAGTTAAACCTTTGATTGCATTTGGATAAAAATTCAGCTTCTTTTTGTCATCGCAAACGGTAATTTTATTTCGTGTGCAGCCGTTCATTGTTGAATCTCAGGACACACTGACTGCCTTCTTAATTTTTTGACTTGGAGTACGTAGACCTATTTTAGCTAGTTTTCTAATGTGGCTCTCTAGGTAGGCATGTTTCTGGTACAGCTGTTGGCAAACTTCTTATGATCTTAGTCAATTGTCGCAATCTTTCGTTTCTCTAGGATATACGCACCGTTGTGACCTCTTGAGTTTACGCATCCCAGTGCACCGATTCCAGGAAATCTCAATAAGTTCCCGGAAAATTTCACGGCAAGACCCAGGAAAAACAAGGGAAAGTCCCGGGAAACTTACCGGGAAACTTTCCAGGGTTCGTAAGATATGCAAAGATTGAGTAAGATCCCGCATTTCCCGGCAGGGTTTCCGGGAACCAGTGTTTCCTGGCAGGGAAACCGGGAAAAAAGCGGGAAACTTACCAGGTAACCCAGGGTTTTTCCTGCATCTTATCAGGGTTTCAGGGAATTTCGGGTTTTTCTACCAGGGAAACCTACCAGGAAAACCCAGGGTTTTTTCCCTGCATCTTATCAGGGTTTCAGGGGGATATAAGATTCTCAACAGGAAAACCGGGAAAAACCCCAGATCTTACCAGCGTTCTCGGGAAAAATAGGATTTCCCACAGGAAAGCAGGGAAAAACGGATCTTATCTGGGTTCACTTTGGACAACTCTATGACCTAAACAAAAAGACCTCTTTTTAAAAGTACCTATTTGAAATAATCGTAAACATCCGTACCAAAACCTTACTTTTATAAACCAGACCAAAGACGTCCCCAACTTGAGATGCACAAAAGCCCAGAGGGGGGGAAACCGACTAACCGGCGTCTCAACGGGGCAGGGAGGGGTGGTGCACCTCATGCGGGCCCGAGGCCCTCACCTTAGAATAATAGTATTATATAAAAAAACAAATATTTAACATATCGATTTAGCATGTTGTGCAAAAGACAAGCTGCCAAAACAATTGCTTCAAACTTTGTTTGGGAGCTAATACGTTTCCATGACAGCGTCACACCCATTGCCCATTCCACAAGATGAAATTGTCAGAAACATCTTTAAAAACTCATTATTTTGAAAAAAAAAAATTGAAACAAGTTTGCTGGGCATTTTTTCCAAAAACCTTACCGTATTTGGTAACCAGTCTAATCTAATGTATAGTGAAGACCTGTGGTGCCACATCTTCATCCCAAATTAGGGTTCTTTGCACACAATGTCTCTGCACTGACGAAACGGAAATATTTTTTTGGGGTCCGTTTCACCCCATTTGCAAAGCTAAGTCAGCAACCAAAACCACAGCAGAGTTTTTATTAGCGCAAAATGACGCACACAAAGTCCTCTGATAGTGGGGTGTCAAAAAAAATCCCCAGTGGGCCCTAAGGCCCAATGGGGATTTTTTTTGGAGTAATTGTCTGATATCATGGCCGAGAAGATCATAGAATCCATTGATATTTTTTTCCTAAATGTAAACCAGAACAATTGTTGCAAAACTGTTACTTTTTTTCATGGACCACTAGCCAAAAGAGCACGTTTCCATGACTGCTTCATACCCATTGCCCATTCCACAAGATGAAATTGTCAGAAACATCTTTAAAAACTCATTATTTTGAAAAAAAAAATAAAATTGAAACAAGTTTGCTGGGCATTTTTTCCGAAAACCTTACCGTATTTGGTAACCAGTCTAATCTAATGTATAGTGAAGACCTGTGGTGCCACATCTTCATCCCAAATTAGGGTTCTTTGCACACAATGTCTCTGCACTGACGAAACGGAAATATTTTTTTGGGGTCCGTTTCACCCCATTTGCAACGCTAAGTCAGCAACCAAAACCGCAGAAAAGTTTTTATTAGCGCAAAATGACGCACACAAAGTCCTCTGATAGTGGGGTGTCAAAAAAAATCCCCAGTGGGCCCTAAGACCCACTGGGGATTTTCTTTTTGGAGTAATTGTCTGATATCATGGCCGAGAAGATCATAGAATCCATTGATATTTTTTTCCTAAATGTAAACCAGAAAAATTGTTGCAAAACTGTTACTTTTTTTCATGGACCACTAGCCAAAAGAGCACGTTTCCATGACTGCTTCATACCCATTGCCCATTCCACAAGATGAAATTGTCAGAAACATCTTTAAAAACTCATTATTTTGAAAAAAAAATAAAATTGAAACAAGTTTGCTGGACATTTTTTCCAAAAACCTTACCGTATTTGGTAACCAGTCTAATCTAATGTATAGTGAAGACCTGTGGTGCCACATCTTCAACCCAAATTAGGGTTTTTTGCACACAATGTCTCTGCACTGACGAAACGGAAATATTTTTTTGGGGTCCGTTTCACCCGATTTGCAACGCTAAGTCAGCAACCAAAACCGCAGCAAAGTTTTTATTAGCGCAAAATGACGCACACAAAGTCCTCTGATAGTGGGGTGTCAAAAAAAATCCCCAGTGGGCCCTATGGCGCACTGGGGATTTTTTTTTTTTTGGAGTAATTGTCTGATATCATGGCCGAGAAGATCATAGAATCCATTGATTTTTTTCCTAAATGTAAACCAGAACAATTGTTGCAAAACTGTTACTTTTTTTCATGGACCACTAGCCAAAAGAGCACGTTTCCATGACTGCTTCATACCCATTGCCCATTCCACAAGATGAAATTGATAGAAACATCTTTAAAAACTCATTATTTTGAAAAAAAAAATAAAATTGAAACAAGTTTGCTGGGCATTTTTTCCAAAAACCTTACCGTTTTTGGTAACCAGTCTAATCTAATGTATAGTGAAGACCTGTGGTGCCACATCTTCATCCCAAATTAGGGTTCTTTGCACACAATATCTCTGCACTGACGAAACGAAAATATTTTTTTGGGGTCCGTTTCACCCCATTTGCAACGCTAAGTCAGCAACCAAAACCGCAGCAAAGTTTTTATTAGCCCAAAATGACGCACACAAAGTCCTGTGATAGTGGGGTGTCAAAAAAAAATCCCCAGTGGGCCTTAGGGCCCACTGGGGATTTTTTTGGAGTAATTGTCTGATATCATGGCCGAGAAGATCATAGAATCCATTGATATTTTTTTCCTAAATGTAAACCAGAACAATTGTTGCAAAACTGTTACTTTTTTTATGGACCACTAGCCAAAAGAGCACGTTTCCATGACTGCTTCATACCCATTGCCGATTCCACAAGATGAAATTGTCAGAAACATCTTTAAAAACTCAATATTTTGAAAAAAAAAATAAAATTGAAACAAGTTTGCTGGGCATTTTTTGCAAAAACCAAACAGTATTTGGTAACCAGTCTAATCTAATGTATAGTGAAGACCTGTGGTGCCACATTTTCATCCCAAACTATGGTTCTTTGCACACAATGTCTCTGCACTTGCAAAACGGAAATATTTTTTTTGGGGTCCGTTTAACCCCATTTGCAACGCTAAGTCAGCAACCAAAACCGCAGCAAAGTTTTTATTAGCGCAAAATGACGCACACAAAGTCCTCTGATAGTGGGGTGTCAAAAAAAATCCCCAGTGGGCCCTAAGGCCCACTGGGGATTTTTTTTGGAGTGATTGTTTGATATCATGGCAGAGAAGATCATAGAATCGACTGATATTTTTTTCCTAAATGTAAACCAGAACAATTGGTGCAAAACTGTTAATTTGTTTCATGGACTACGATCCAAAAGAGCACGTTTCCATGACTGCTTCATACCCATTGCCCATTCCACAAGATGAAATTGTCAGAAACATCTTTAAAAACTCATTATTTTGAAAAAAAATAAAATTGAAACGAGTTTGCTGGGCATTCTTTGCAAAAACCATACCGTATTTGGTAACCAGTGTAATCTAATGTATAGTGAAGACCTGTGCCGCCACATTTTCATCCCAAACTATGGTTCTTTGCACACAATGTCTCTGCACTGACAAAACGGAAATACTTTTTTGGGGTCCATTTCACCCCATTTGCAACGCTAAGTCAGCAACCAAAACCGCAGCAAAGTTTTTATTAGCGCAAAATGACGCACACAAAGTCCTCTGATTGTGGGGTGTCAAAACAAAAACCCCAGTGGGCCCCAAGGACCACTGGGGATTTTTTTTGGAGTAATTGTTTAATATCATGGCCGAGATCATAGAATCGATTGATATTTTTTTCCTAAATGTAAACCAGAACAATTGGTGCAAAACTGTTAATTTTTTTCAATGAACACTATCCAAAAGAGCAGGTTTCCATGACTGCTCCATACCCATTGCCCATTCCACAAGATAAAATTGTCAAAAATATCTTTAAAAACTCATTATTTTGAAAAAAAAATTAAAATTGAAACAAGTTTGCTGGGCATTTTTTTGCAAAAACCATACAGTAATTGGTAGCAAGTCTAATCTAATGTATAGTGAAGACCTGTGGTGCCACATCTCCATCCCAAACTATGGTTCTTTGCACATAATGTCTCTGCACTGACAAAAGGGAAATATTTTTTGGGGTCCGTTTCACCCCATTTGCAACGCTTAGTCAGCAACCAAAACCGTAGCAAAACTCTCATTAGCACATTGGCAGAAAAATACTTGTAAAGAAAATAGAAAGATCAAATTGGAGAAATTTTACAATTTCGAAAACACATATTTCATTGTATGGTTAGTTCAGTAATTTAACACAAAAGATAACAGAGCATTGACTCTACAATTTAGAGCAGAACACTTTCAAAGCACTTTTGTCACAAAGCCCTGCTTTGGCAGATATTAATGCAGTTTTCACAGGCAAAACTGTTACACTTACTGCAGCAAATGAAATCGATTTCCGAGTTTTTTACATTTATTTTGCACGCCACGCAGCGAAGGGTAGGAAAGGGCAATCTGAACTTTTGCCTACTACAGAAGCCTCTCCACAAATCGATACCAGCTTCTTTTTTCCCTCCCACTGCTTTGGAATTGACACCTCCGTAGCCTTTTCCCTCATGTACACACTTCCCAGAACTTGTTTCAAGGCCTTCTTCTGTGAAACGCATAAGTTCTGGATCCAGATTTTCAAATCTGACTCCTGAGCTGGGGTGAACACACACTTTGAATTCTCATTGGAACGTTTGACATTCCTCCTTATAGTCGAATAAGGTACCCCGGTTGACTCAGCAACAGCACGAATTTCGTCGTCCCCATGCCTTACAAGATACAAAGCAGTGTCGAGATCGTACTGCGAATATTTTCTTTTAGTTGTTCGAGTATAATTTCTAGGCATAATTTCTCTCTAAAACAGGAGAAGTATTGAGTGTAACCCACAAACATAATAGCTTCATTTTCAAAGCATTCCACACAGGAGAAAACACTCCAATTAAAAGTCCAATTACACAAACAGATAAGACTTCCTGTCAAGGCTATAAAGAAAACAACTGGTAATAACATACGTACACTAAGATCAACAGACACCAATTGCTTTTAACAAATAAGAACACTAAAGAAGCTTTGAGTACAAGCCCTCTGTCATGTACAACACTAGTTCTATCATCTTATTTTATATCAGCAGTTTTCATTACATTGCAGAAAATATAACAAGTCAATCTCTCTCGAAGACGCAACACAGTTCTGACACAAAATTCAAAACGCCAACAACTCGCAGGATGCACGGTGCCACCAAATTCATTACGTCCACTTCAACTAATTCATTTTTCAAAGAACCGACAACAAAATGAGCATCTTCAAGAGATTCTAAGATCTCTAATACTTCATCCATTGCCAAATCCATTTCAATAACATCCACACTTGATTCAAGAGTAGTGAGACGGTCACGTAAATTTTGTCTTAAAGCAGTCACAGACTCGAACATTTTTACTTGAACAACGCCGCACAAAATATCTAGATTGACATAAATGGCATGTAATTGTCCAACACTAATTCCCTCACCAGAATTAATCATAACAATATGTTCGCACGAACCATTTATGTCAAAACTACAGCTTGACGTGTGGCAGTGATAATTTTTCCCGTGTTTAGAAAAGGAGGAACAAGTTTTGAGGACGGATGTTACCATGCCAATTCGAGCCTGAACATCTTTGCACCGTTTTAGCAATAGAGGTCCAATTTTCAAAGCCTGTTCAACAAACGGTTTTCTTCTATAGAAAATTCTTTGACGCCGTTTCACAGCTAAACGAGTGAATAACTTGGTCGAAACTGTTTCACCAAGTTTTCTTTTTAATTGAAAATGAGCTGCTTCGAGGGCAATAGTAGAACACACAGACAGCGGGCCACAACGTTTCACCTGGTCCGCAAGATGACCCAAACTATGCGCATTGTACGTTTCTGACTTGTCACCGTAGAACCGCGATAGCTGCCGTTGAAAACAGTCAATACATTTCTCAGCAATATCAATCTCCTTCTCCGATTTAGGCTCTAATAAGACACGAATTCCAGTACTCAACAAGAAAAAATGAATAAACAACTGATCAGATATTGTGCCGAGAAAAGATAAAAACCCATATAGAAGAAACAACTTTAACTCAGAGGCTTTCCAAAGTTTGAGCGTGTCAAGTGGACGCAACTGACGATTATGCTGGTCGACGGGAAACAAGCCCCTTCTGTTGTGCCGAAAAATTTCTCTGACGAACGATATTGCTAACAGTCTTCTTCACAACACCCAGCAAAACTTGGTGCATATAGTCAATGACCACGTCTTCGGGAACTGATACTAAACTTTCAATAGCAGACACGCCTCTCAAACCAAATATAGGTTTTTTTTCTGTAGGCTCCTTAGCTAAAACTTCTAAACGGTGTTTGTTTGTCCTCATTTCCGACTTGCTCTCTTGGTATGGATAGATCCAAGGCTTACCAGACGAATGGCTCTGGCCTGGTACCAGGCAGTTGGGGCAACCGTACAAACCGTTAAATTGGGTCTGGTTTACGAGTGGGGCTTTCATGACAGCATCAACCGTAACAAGTCGGATGTTGATTTCGACTTGGAACTCTTTGTCCCCAATTAGAAGTACGCGCTCATGGTTGAAACTGTGAACAAAATAAATCAAGTTTTTCATAAGTGATGAGCAATCAGGCTTGCTGTTGCCCCCAAACAAAGATACTAATAAAAGATTATGATAACAAACTCTGCGCTTTTGCGGCAAGTTGAGCAACATCAACCAGACTGGGTACAAACTGAACTTTGCGGACTTCGCAGGCGAAACGCCGTCCGTGCTTAAACTAAAGTGTAGAACTTGGTAATTTTCTTTGTGCTCCAAGTGAATATCTTCCTGCAGCTGCCAATTCTTGGAATAAATTAAATCGATGTTTCGTTCAATCAAAGCGCTTAATTGAGATTTGACGTTCAAATGAAAAATTACTCCATTCGGTAATTCCTCCTCTTCTAGAGTGTTGGAATTGACTTCCATCTGTTGCAGACGATAAAAACTCGGCAAATTGTTCTTAGAAGGCAAGGAACGTTCAACCAGATTTAAAAGAGATTTGACAGCTCGTTCACTCAATGCAAATTGATCAGCAATGCCAATGAACTGCTCCACAAAATCGGGCATCGAGACTCGTGATCCATCACATAGCGCATCTTCTGACTCTGTCAACGTTGTTTCTGTTGAGCTGTCTGAGGACTCTGAACTAGAAGTTTCAACAAAATTGTCAACTTGACGCAACAACAAAGGTGTAGAGAACTCAATCGGTGCTGGCGAAGGAGAATCAGTGTTTGCAAAATCCTCTTGTAGAGCGATGGCGGCTTCCTCACTGGAAATCATTAGCTCTTCACTGCTTGATCCGGAGCTTGACACGAGAAGTCTTTTTTTTCTTGAGAGGTAACGAGACTTTTTTGGTTTTATTCTGCTAACATAGCTTGCAAAGCTACGAGATTTAAATTTACGCTTTGAGTTGTGACTTTCTGATTTCTCGGAGCTTAGAAGAGGCGAAATCACTCCAGATTTCGGAGTCAAAGTTGATATTGCTTTCACTGGGGTCTCGGGGTAGTGTATAATTGGTTTGACTTTTCCTGATCTTGTCCAATTATGGAGTATAACAGACGATGCACCATGAAATTCAGCATGTGGGCACTCACAGAACATTCTATCAGGTCCAAAAAAGTCAACTCCATACCGCACAGTAACTTCTTCTCCGACTTCTATCCCTTTGATGGCAGTAACGCGAATTTGCACTTTTGATCGGCACCTGTTAGGCACATAAGCAGAATTTTCCCTACATGAGGAATTAATGAACGAAACACCACCGAGCATCAATTTTGGTCCCGTCGAATGATCAAAAATAGAGACATCATTGACACCCGCAATGATTTCAGACGAAGGCATCGGAGCAAGGAAGCCAGTTAAACCAAACAAAATTTCGTTAAAAATAAATTTTTTCTTGGCAAATACGCCTAAACTTGTATGGGCAGCGTCTTTTGAAAATGATTTTTTCCCCGGGTTGGAGATCGAAATTTTCTAGAAAATTCAAGTAATCTCGTCTCATAAGGCTTTCAAGTTTTTTTCGGTTTGACTCACAGACAGTTGGACCAACACTTGGAATCTTATGCGTTTGCACATTCCCGTTATCCAAAAGCTCAGCTGTAAGGACTGCGTCGACTTGAGCAAGATCTGTCCAAGCAATGTTATCAACCATTGCATTTAAACTTAAATATTTCAACGAACTATGAAAAAATTTAGAACGACCAAGAAAACCTCAATTCTACAGAAAAAATGAAAGGGTAATAATTTTTTAATTGAGCAACAAGTTTGAACTGGTATAATCAGGGAAACCAATTTGACAAAAACTTTAGCATTGAGCACGAAAAGAACTTACGGCAACAACTAGTTTCAATATTGTTAGCAACAAATTGCATAAAGAATCAAAATACATTGATAGCGTAAATTTTTTGTGAAGCTGCGAGCTATGAACATCAAGTACTCAACCGATTAATTGTCAATGCACTAGCAACAAGCTATATTAGAAACAAAATTAAAGACACAGTTTATAATAAGATACAACAATGATGAAAGAGTTAAGGAAAAGAAAACAGAGCTATGAATGAACATCAAATACTCATCCAAATAATTGTCAATGCACAAGCTATATTAGAAACAACATTTAAGACAAAGTTTAAAATAAGATACAACAAAGATGGAAAAGTTAAGGTAGACATCTGAAGTCAGATGAGACATCGATAGCCATTTTTACTCTGCTTCCTGTCTGCTACTACAATCATTTCCATCAGCAGCTTTCTTACTTTTTCTAATAATATCTTTCTTGATATCGCGCCCCAAATCGTCTTTTGCATCACACGCCTGCATAAATTCGCCCGGAAACCGTCCCTCGATGAGCTCCTTAATTTCCTGCAATTTTTCTCCATCAAGTGATGCTAGGGATGTTGACTTCCTAGGATTGGTTCTTTGGTCTTTTAGCTCTTCAATTGTAAAATATTTCCTCGCCATACTCCTTCCATATTTCTGTGCAGTCTTCCCTTCGACCAGCGACATGTCCTCTCCTTTTAAAAAAATTTGCCGTTTCTCTACATTGGAGACCTCACTAACAACGCTACTTGGAGCAGGGGTCGCAGCTTTCAATTCATTTTCGAGATATAACCTAAGCTCCCTAGTCTCTCTGCGCTGATTGTCTATAACCTTCGTCACAGAGCGAATCGCTTTACACACTCTGTTCAGAATCGAAGTGTCACTGGAAGCATCAATTGCCTCTTCACCTTCGGTCTCAACTTCTTCGATTTCTGATTCCTGGCTATTGCCATTGTTCTCATCAAAAATAGTTGGACTATTTCCGTGTTGAACCTGCGGAATAGTGGAATTGGCATCTTCACACTGATCATCGCTCTGTTCATTAGCGTTTTCGTTCGGCAAACTCATCGTGGAGATTGTTTTCAGCTTTGACTGCACGAGATTTTTTTGGGCATTCGACGAACTGGACTCCTTGACAGTTCGGACAACTTCAATTTCCTGATCTCCTGAAGTCTTTGGCCTTTTTCTTTGTGCACTTGGGTCAATGCATGACAAATTCAATTCACTCAAAGGCCGTTTTCGACTTTGCTGCGAGATTGTCTCGATCGCGGCTTCTGTTTCTGCAGAAAAGGAGAGATTCGCTTTCTCTGTTGATGTATTGGCCTTGTCCAACCTGTTGTCCATTTGAGTGCAAACAATTTTTATAAAGTTGCTATCGCCTTTGGTAATGAAACGAGCGTTGTAAAACTTGTTCGTCCAATAGAGTCTGAGAACATCTCCCTTCTTTATTTGGCTACGGGATGTGTAGCTCATTTTGTCCGGCCATGCCTTATGGTCAAGGCCAATTTCTCTATAGTTTCCGTCTTCAAAAAAACAAAAAGTCTATCCCCTGGAAGTTCTCAAGCAGTTTTTCATCGTTTAAACGCGCAGATTTGGAATTCGAGTCACTGCCCAGAAAAGTAACCGCCTTTGGAAACATTGCCATTTCTGGAAAAAAATTTCAAGATTAACAATTGGGTGATAAGAATTCCACAATCTAGAAAATTCTTCCGCCTATACACAAATGATGCCTTCACTGGCTTCAATCTACTTTCATACTAGCTCAAATGTGACTAATAAAACATATTTCAACAACTTCAATTCGGCAGAGCAAATTTACAAATTCATTCAACGCGAACTACAAAGTTGACAATATTTACTTAGCTCCAAGAAAATCATCAATGTTATCAAGATTTCTTGAGGAGTCGTCACTCTCAGCAATTGGCTGCGCAGCTGGCTCTTTCACTGATCTCAACCTTGCTCTTTTTAGGTCTCTGCACTTTTGATTTATAGCACACCTTGCCTCTGGCCAGCATCCGGGAAAATGAAAATTCACCTGCTTCTTAATTTCCAAAATTTTGTTCTTGTCTAAAGGATCACGGGATGTTTTTTGTGGGCTGACAATAAAATTGATTAGCTCGTCCTCAGTAAAATTTTCGATAGCCAGATTAATCCCGAGTTGTGTAGCCGAAACTGCTGTTTTTAGATATAACACTTCTGATTCAGTTCCTGCCGATGGCAAATCACTGGGATTGACATTTTCGTCCGGTATACTTGGGACGGCAACCGGCTCATTTCTACTTCTCTTTACAGCAACATCACGTTTCTTTCTCAGTCTTCTAACACTTCCCACGAACAATCGATGCTCATTCTCTGATCGTCTTGTGCTTTTTTCAAGGCGCTGAGGTGCCTTCTCTAGCTTCTGCAGCTCGCTCATTGAAACTGAAGATCAGTAGAGATTCTAATTACAAAAGACAACGTATGGTAGTTCAAAAATGAAGCAAGTATTATATAGGCATCCTCGAAGAAAAACAAAAATATCTGGCCTGTCGCTAATATTGTCTCACACAACCTGCGCTAAGATTAGACTTTAAACTTAATTCAGCCTCAAATTCCCAAACTCCGGTGTTCTGGTGTTAAAATAACTGCCCCGACTAACCATAATAAACCTGCCACTGCGAATCAAAATGTCCTACCTTACTAAAAACAATAAAAAAAAATTGAGACCCAAGCCACAAAGTCCTAAATTGCGCACATACGTAAAAAGAGCTACTCTTTGATACACCTTTATAAAGACAAACATGAAATGAACACGTTTATTCGTATAAATAATCAATTACGTTCACTAAACCAAGTAGAATTATTGCATGGAAACTTCATCACATCACTACTATAAAATTTATCGACATCAGGCAACACCACTCGTTTTTTTAAAGGTAACTGGTTGGGAGATCATCGACTCTTTGAACCATGGTTTACTAACGTCTCCATCTTTGAGTATTTCAATTTTACTGATTGGCTGGTTTGTCATCTGTTGCTTTGAGATTTCGCAATCGGAAGGTTTGCGAAAGTTCATCCAACAGTTCAGACCACTTTCGTTGCTCCTTGAGCACAGGAAAAACACACTTTTTATTAGTGGATAATGCTCAATTAGTTCACTCTTTGCCGCTCTTAGTCCATCAGAGGAGGATGGGTGAAAACAATTGAAGCGAAGGGAAATAGCTTTTGCGTAGAGATTGCTCTTCTGGACCCGTTTCTTTTTGCCTCCTTTCTTCACTGCGTTTTCTTTATCCGATTAGCTGACTTTACGGTTCTAAAACAAAGAAAGAGTGGCAAAATCTTGATTAAAAAAATTAACCTAGAGCCTTAATAAACCCCTAAGAGCTAAAAAAAACCCCTGATACCCGGGGCTGGGTGGTCCCACTTATGCCAAATGTGGTGGGCGATACCAGTTTACACTTGGTGGTGACCCCTGATACCCGGGGCTGGGTAGTCTTGATATTCCAAAAGCGAACAAAAGCAAAAAAAGCAATGCACCCATCGATGAAAAAAGTGTAATCCTTTGAAAAAGACAACAATTTTTGCAATTTTCCGATTCCGACGGAATTTTGGTACAATTCACAGTTCATATGGTTGGTACAACTGAGAAAACTAGAAAAAGTCAACAAAAAACAAAATATCTATTATTTCCAATATCTTGAAAAATAGAAGACTTTTTCGAGAAGAGCTTTTTTCTCATAATTTCAAGTTTCTCTATACTAGAGCCAATTAAACAGAAACTCTAGTTCATTTTGCCTATAGAGACGTATACTTGTGACAACTAACAGGTTTTAAACCCAAAAAACACAAAAGAGTCAAGTTTAGAGAGAAATTGGCGAAAAAAGAAGCTCTATTTTAGAAGAAAAAAGACACCTAGTTCTCCTAACTACGAAATAATCAATAAAAAGACAAAACCGAAATTACATACGAATCAGCCGTCTCTATAGACACTGTGAGAGTGAGAATCACCAAAAAAGCCTAAGAAATTAAAATATTTTTGATTGGGAGCTAGAGGAATAGTAAAAATATGCACCTATCTATCAAAAAACTGAAATCCTTTGAAAATGACAACAATTCCTGCAATTTTACAATTCCGACGGAAATTTGGTACAAATCAAGGCTCATATAGTTTGTACAATTGAGAAAAGTACAAAAAAGACAATAAAAAACAAAATATCTATTATTTCCAATATCTTGAAAAATAGAAGACTTTTTCGAGAAGTTTTTTTGCTCATAATTTCAAGTTTCTCTATACTGGAGCCAATTAAACAGAAACTCTAGTTGTTTTTGCCTGTAGACACGTATATTTAATACAACTAACAGGTTCTAAACCCAAAGAACACAAAAGAGTCAAGTTTAGAGAGAAACTGCCGAAAAAAGAAGATATATTTTAGAAGAAAAATTACACCTATTTCTCCTAACTACGAAATAATCTATAAAAAGACAAACCCAAATTACATACGAATCGGCCGCCTCCATGGACACTGTGAGAGTGAGAATCACCAGTAAAGCCTAAGAAACTAAAATATTTTTGATTGGGAGCTAGAGAAATAGTAAAAATATGCACCTATCTATCAAAAAACTGAAATCCTTTGAAAATGACAACAATTTTTGCAATTTTCCGATTCCGACGGAATTTTGGTTCAATTCACAGTTCATATGGTCGGTACAACTGAGAAAACTAGAAAAAAGTCAATAAAAACCAAAATATCTATTATTTCCAATATCTTGAAAAAAAAGAAGATTTTTTCGAGAAGAGTTTTTTTCTCACAATTTCAAGTTTCTCTATACTGGAGCCAATTAAACAAAACTCTAAATCTTTTTGCCAATAGAGACGTATATTTGTGACAACTAACAGGTTCTAAACCCAAATAACAAAAAAGAGTCAAGTTTAGAGAGAAACTGCCGAAAAAAGGAGCTCTATTTTAGAAGAAAAATTACACCTAGTTCTCCTAACTACGAAATAATCTATATAAAGACAAAACCCAAAATACATACGAATCGGCCGTCTCCATGGACACTGTGAGAGTGAGAATCACCAGTAAAGCCTAAGAAACTAAAATATTTTTCATTGGGAGCTAGAGAAATAGTAAAAATATGCACCTATCTATCAAAAAACTGAAATCCTTTGAAAATGACAACAATTTTTGCAATTTTCCGATTCCGACGAAAATTTGGTAGAATTCACAGTTCATATGGTCGGTATAACTGAGAAAACTAGAAAAAAGTCAACAAAAACCAAAATATCTATTATTTCCAATATCTTGAAAAATAGAAGACTTTTTCGAGAAGAGTTTTTTTTCTCACAATTTCAAGTTTCTCTATACTGGAGCCAATTAAACAGAAACTCTAGATCTTTTTGCCAATAGAGACGTATATTCGTGACAACTAACAGGTTCTAAACCCAAAGAACACAAAAGAGTCAAGTTTAGAGAGAAACTGCCGAAAAAAGAAGCTCTATTTTAGAAGAAAAATTACACCTAGTTCTCCTAACTACGAAATAATCTATAAAAAGACAAAACCCAAAATACTTACGAATCGGCCGTCTCCATGGACACTGTGAGAGTGAGAATCACCAGTAAAGCCTAAGAAACTAAAATATTTTTCATTGGGAGCTAGAGAAATAGTAAAAATATGCACCTATCTATCAAAAAACTGAAATCCTTTGAAAATGACAACAATTTTTGCAATTTTCCGATTCCGACGAAAATTTGGTAGAATTCACAGTTCATATGGTCGGTATAACTGAGAAAACTAGAAAAAAGTCAATAAAAACCAAAATATCTATTATTTCCAATATCTTGAAAAAAAGAAGACTTTTTCGAGAAGAGTTTTTTTTCACAATTTCAAGTTTCTCTATACTGGAGCCAATTAAACAGAAACTCTAAATCTTTTTGCCAATAGAGACGTATATTTGTGACAACTAACAGGTTCTAAACCCAAATAACAAAAAAGAGTCAAGTTTAGAGAGAAACTGCCGAAAAAAGGAGCTCTATTTTAGAAGAAAAATTACACCTAGTTCTCCTAACTACGAAATAATCTATAAAAAGACAAAACCCAAAATACATACGAATCGGCCGTCTCCATGGACACTGTGAGAGTGAGAATCACCAGTAAAGCCTAAGAAACTAAAATATTTTTCATTGGGAGCTAGAGAAATAGTAAAAATATGCACCTATCTATCAAAAAACTGAAATCCTTTGAAAATGACAACAATTTTTGCAATTTTCCGATTCCGACAAAAATTTGGTAGAATTCACAGTTGATATGGTCGGTATAACTCAGAAAACTAGAAAAAAGTCAACAAAAACCAAAATATCTATTATTTCCAATATCTTGAAAAATAGAAGACTTTTTCGAGAAGAGTTTTTTTCTCACAATTTCAAGTTTCTCTATACTGGAGCCAATTAAACAGAAACTCTAGATCTTTTTGCCAATAGAGACGTATATTCGTGACAACTAACAGGTTCTAAACCCAAAGAACACAAAAGAGTCAAGTTTAGAGAGAAACTGCCGAAAAAAGAAGCTCTATTTTAGAAGAAAAATTACACCTAGTTCTCCTAACTACGAAATAATCTATAAAAAGACAAAACCCAAATTACATACGAATCGGCCGTCTCCATGGACAATGTGAGAGTGAGAATCACCAGTAAAGCCTAAGAAACTAAAATATTTTTCATTGGGAGCTAGAGAAATATTAAAAATATGCACCTATCTATCAAAAAACTGAAATCCTTTGAAAATGACAACAATTTTTGCAATTTTCCGATTCCGACGAAATTTTGGTACAATTCACAGTTCATATGGTCGGTATAACTGAGAAAACTAGAAAAAAGTCAACAAAAACCAAAATATCTATTATTTCCAATATCTTGAAAAATAGAAGACTTTTTCGAGAAGAGTTTTTTTTCTCACAATTTCAAGTTTCTCTATACTGGAGCCAATTAAATAGAAACTCTAGATCTTTTTGCCAATAGAGACGTATATTCGTGACAACTAACAGGTTCTAAACCCAAAGAACACAAAAGAGTCAAGTTTAGAGAGAAACTGCCGAAAAAAGAAGCTCTATTTTAGAAGAAAAATTACACCTAGTTCTCCTAACTACGAAATAATCTTTAAAAAGACAAAACCCAAATTACATACGAATCGGCCGTCTCCATGGACAATGTGAGAGTGAGAATCACCAGTAAAGCCTAAGAAATTAAAATATTTTTCATTGGGAGCTAGAGAAATAGAAAAAAATATGCACCTATCTATCAAAAAACTGAAATCCTTTGAAAATTAGAACAATTTTTTGCAATTTTCCGATTCCGACGGAATTTTGGTACAATTCACAGTTTATATGGTCGGTACAACTGAGAAAACTAGAAAAAATTCAACAAAAACCAAAAAATCTATTATTTCCAATATCTTGAAAAATAGAAGACTTTTTCGAGAAGAGTTTTTTTTCTCACAATTTCAAGTTTCTCTATACTGGAGACAATTAAACAGAAACTCTAGATCTTTTTGCCAATAGAGACGTATATTCGTGACAACTAACAGGTTCTAAACCCAAAGAACACAAAAGAGTCAAGTTTAGAGAGAAACTGCCGAAAAAAGAAGCTCTATTTTAGAAGAAAAATTACACCTAGTTCTCCTAACTACGAAATAATCTATAAAAAGACAAACCCCAAATTACATACGAATCGGCCGTCTCCATGGACAATGTGAGAGTGAGAATCACCAGTAAAGCCTAAGAAACTAAAATATTTTTCATTGGGAGCTAGAGAAATATTAAAAATATGCACCTATCTATCAAAAAACTGAAATCCTTTGAAAATGACAACAATTTTTGCAATTTTCCGAATCCGACGAAATTTTGGTACAATTCACAGTTCATATGGTCGGTATAACTGAGAAAACTAGAAAAAAGTCAACAAAAACCAAAATATCTATTATTTCCAATATCTTGAAAAATAGAAGACTTTTTCGAGAAGAGTTTTTTTCTCACAATTTCAAGTTTCTCTATACTGGAGCCAATTAAACAGAAACTCTAGATCATTTTGCCAATAGAGACGTATATTCGTGACAACTAACAGGTTCTAAACCCAAAGAACACAAAAGAGTCAAGTTTAGAGAGAAACTGCCGAAAAAAGAAGCTCTATTTTAGAAGAAAAATTACACCTAGTTCTCCTAACTACGAAATAATCTATAAAAAGACAAAACCCAAATTACATACGAATCGGCCGCCTCCATGGACAATGTGAGAGTGAGAATCACCAGTAAAGCCTAAGAAATTAAAATATTTTTCATTGGGAGCTAGAGAAATAGAAAAAAATATGCACCTATCTATCAAAAAACTGAAATCCTTTGAAAATTACAACAATTTTTTGCAATTTTCCGATTCCGACGGAATTTTGGTACAATTCACAGTTTAAATGGTCGGTACAACTGAGAAAACTAGAAAAAAGTCAACAAAAACCAAAAAATCTATTATTTCCAATATCTTGAAAAATAGAAGACTTTTTCGAGAGGAGTTTTTTTTCTCACAATTTCAAGTTTCTCTATACTGGAGCCAATTAAACAGAAACTCTAGATCTTTTTGCCAATAGAGACGTATATTTGTGACAACTAACAGGTTCTAAACCCAAAGAACACAAAAGAGTCAAGTTTAGAGAGAAACTGCCGAAAAAAGAAGCTCTATTTTAGAAGAAAAATTACACCTAGTTCTCCTAACTACGAAATAATCTATAAAAAGACAAAACCCAAATTACATACGAATCGGCCGTCTCCATGGACAATGTGAGAGTGAGAATCACCAGTAAAGCCTAAGAAACTAAAATATTTTTCATTGGGAGCTAGAGAAATATTAAAAATATGCACCTATCTATCAAAAAACTGAAATCCTTTGAAAATGACAACAATTTTTGCAATTTTCCGAATCCGACGAAATTTTGGTACAATTCACAGTTCATATGGTCGGTATAACTGAGAAAACTAGAAAAAAGTCAACAAAAACCAAAATATCTATTATTTCCAATATCTTGAAAAATAGAAGACTTTTTCGAGAAGAGTTTTTTTCTCACAATTTCAAGTTTCTCTATACTGGAGCCAATTAAACAGAAACTCTAGATCATTTTGCCAATAGAGACGTATATTCGTGACAACTAACAGGTTCTAAACCCAAAGAACACAAAAGAGTCAAGTTTAGAGAGAAACTGCCGAAAAAAGAAGCTCTATTTTAGAAGAAAAATTACACCTAGTTCTCCTAACTACGAAATAATCTATAAAAAGACAAAACCCAAATTACATACGAATCGGCCGCCTCCATGGACAATGTGAGAGTGAGAATCACCAGTAAAGCCTAAGAAATTAAAATATTTTTCATTGGGAGCTAGAGAAATAGAAAAAAATATGCACCTATCTATCAAAAAACTGAAATCCTTTGAAAATTACAACAATTTTTTGCAATTTTCCGATTCCGACGGAATTTTGGTACAATTCACAGTTTAAATGGTCGGTACAACTGAGAAAACTAGAAAAAAGTCAACAAAAACCAAAAAATCTATTATTTCCAATATCTTGAAAAATAGAAGACTTTTTCGAGAGGAGTTTTTTTTCTCACAATTTCAAGTTTCTCTATACTGGAGCCAATTAAACAGAAACTCTAGATCTTTTTGCCAATAGAGACGTATATTTGTGACAACTAACAGGTTCTAAACCCAAAGAACACAAAAGAGTCAAGTTTAGAGAGAAACTGCCGAAAAAAGAAGCTCTATTTTAGAAGAAAAATTACACCTAGTTCTCCTAACTACGAAATAATCTATAAAAAGACAAAACCCAAATTACATACGAATCGGCCGTCTCCATGGACAATGTGAGAGTGAGAATCACCAGTAAAGCCTAAGAAACTAAAATATTTTTCATTGGGAGCTAGAGAAATATTAAAAATATGCACCTATCTATCAAAAAACTGAAATCCTTTGAAAATGACAACAATTTTTGCAATTTTCCGAATCCGACGAAATTTTGGTACAATTCACAGTTCATATGGTCGGTATAACTGAGAAAACTAGAAAAAAGTCAACAAAAACCAAAATATCTATTATTTCCAATATCTTGAAAAATAGAAGACTTTTTCGAGAAGAGTTTTTTTCTCACAATTTCAAGTTTCTCTATACTGGAGCCAATTAAACAGAAACTCTAGATCATTTTGCCAATAGAGACGTATATTCGTGACAACTAACAGGTTCTAAACCCAAAGAACACAAAAGAGTCAAGTTTAGAGAGAAACTGCCGAAAAAAGAAGCTCTATTTTAGAAGAAAAATTACACCTAGTTCTCCTAACTACGAAATAATCTATAAAAAGACAAAACCCAAATTACATACGAATCGGCCGCCTCCATGGACAATGTGAGAGTGAGAATCACCAGTAAAGCCTAAGAAATTAAAATATTTTTCATTGGGAGCTAGAGAAATAGAAAAAAATATGCACCTATCTATCAAAAAACTGAAATCCTTTGAAAATTACAACAATTTTTTGCAATTTTCCGATTCCGACGGAATTTTGGTACAATTCACAGTTTAAATGGTCGGTACAACTGAGAAAACTAGAAAAAAGTCAACAAAAACCAAAAAATCTATTATTTCCAATATCTTGAAAAATAGAAGACTTTTTCGAGAAGAGTTTTTTTTCTCACAATTTCAAGTTTCTCTATACTGGAGCCAATTAAACAGAAACTCTAGATCTTTTTGCCAATAGAGACGTATATTTGTGACAACTAACAGGTTCTAAACCCAAAGAACACAAAAGAGTCAAGTTTAGAGAGAAACTGCCGAAAAAAGAAGCTCTATTTTAGAAGAAAAATTACACCTAGTTCTCCTAACTACGAAATAATCTATAAAAAGACAAAACCCAAATTACATACGAATGGGCCGTCTCCATGGACACTGTGAGAGTGAGAATCACCAGTAAAGCCTAAGAAACTAAAATATTTTTCATTGGGAGCTAGAGAAATAGTAAAAATATGCACCTATCTATCAAAAAACTGAAATCCTTTGAAAATTACAATTTTTGCAATTTTCCGATTCCAACGGAATTTTGGTACAATTCACAGTTCATATGGTCTGTACAACTGAGAAAACTAGAAAAAAGTCAACAAAAAACAAAATATCTAATATTTCCAATATCTTGAAAAATAGAAGACTTTTTCGAGAAGAGTTTTTTTTCTCATAATTTCAAGTTTCTCTATACTGGAGCCAATAAATCAGAAACTCTCGTTCTTTTTGCATAAAAGGACGTATATTGGTGAGAACTAACAGATTCTAAACCCAAAGAAGACAAAAGAGTCCAGCTTAGAGAGAAATTGGCGAAAAAAGAAGCTCTATTTTAGAAGAAAAAAGACACCTAGTTCTCCTAACTACAAAATAATCGATAAAAACACAATACCGAAATTACAACCCAATCGGCCGTCTCAATAGACACTTTAGAGTGAGAATCACCAATAAAGCCTTAGGAACTACTACTTCATTGGGAGCTAGAGAAAAAGTAAAAATTATGTACATATTCATCAAAAACCGGAAATCTTTTGAAAATGAAATTAATTGTTGCAAATTTATAATTCCGATGGAATTTTGGCACAAATCGCAGTTCATATAGTTGACACAAATGAGGCAACTGCAAAAAAAAACACAAAAAAAAACAAAATATCTACTATTTCCAATATCTTCAAAAATAGAAGAATTTTTAGAGAAGAGTTTTTTTCTCATAATTTCAAGTTTCTCTATACTGGAGCAAATTAAACAGAAACTCTAGTTCTTTTTGGATAAAAGGACGTATATTAGTGAGAACTAACAGATTCTAAACCCAAAGAAGACAAAAGAGTCAAGTTTAGAGAGAAATTGGCAAAAAAGAAGCTCTATTTTAGAAGAAAAAAGACACCTAGTTCTCCTAACTACGAAATAATCAGTTAAAAGACAAAACCGAAATTACATACGAATCGGCCGTCTCTATGGACACTGTAAGAGTGAGAATCACCATAAGAGCCTAAGAAACTAAAATATTTTTGATTGATAGCTAGAGAAATAATAAAAATATGCATCTAAATATCAAAAAGCGGAAATCTTTCGAAAACGACAACATTTTGTTGCAAATTTACAATTCCGGCGGAATTTTGGCATGAATCACAGTTCATATAGTTGGTACAACTGAGGCAACTGCAAAAAACACGAAAAAACTAAATATCTACTATTTCCAATCTCTTGAAAAATAGAAGACATTTTAGGGAAGAGTTTTTTTTCTCATAATTTCCAATTTTTCTTTACTGGAGCAAATTCAGAAGACAATCTAGTTCTTTTTGCCTATAGAGACGTATATTTGTGACAACTAACAGGTTCTAAACCCAAAGAACACAAAAGAGTCGAATTTAAAGAGAAATTGGCGAAAAAAAGCTCTATTTTAGAAGAAAAAGTACACTTAGTTCTCCTGACAACGAAATAATCAAAAAAGGGACAATCCCGAAATTATACCCAAATACGCAGTCTTCATAGGCACAGTGAGTGTGGGTAACATCAATAAAGCCTAGGAAACCAAAATTTTTTCCATTGGGAGCTAAAGAAGAAGTAAAAATATGTACATAATTATCAACAAACTGAAATCTTTTGAAAATGACAACAATTGTTGCAATTTTACAATTCCGACGGAATTTTGTTACAAATCACGGCTCATATAGTTGGTACCACTGACAAAAGTACAAAAAAGACAATGAAAGACAAAATATCTATTATTTCCATTATCTTGAGAAATAGAAGACTTTTTCGAGAAGAGTTTTTGTTCTCAAAATTTTAAGTTTCTCTATACTGGAGCCAATTAAACAGAAACTCTAGTTCTTTTTGCCTATAGAGACGTATATTTGTGACCACTAACAGGTTCTAAACCCAAAGAACACAAAAGAGTCGAGTTTAGAGAGAAATTGCCAAAACAGGAAGCTCTATTTTAGTAGAAAAATTACACCTAGTTCTCCTAACTACGAAATAATCAATAAAGAGACAAAACCGAAATTACATACGATTCGGCCGTCTTCATAGGCACTGCGAGTGTGGGTAACACCAATAAAGCCTAAGAAACCAAAAATTTTTTCATTGGGAGCTAGAGAAAAAGTAAAAATATGTACATAATTATCAAAAACCTGAAATCCTTTGAAAATGACAACAATTTTTGCAATTTTCCGATGACGACGGAATTTTGGTACAATTCACATTTCATATGGTCTGTACAACTGAGAAAACTATAAAAAGTCAACAAAAAACAAAATATCTATTATTTCCATTATCTTGAAAAATAGAAGACTTTTTCGAGAAGAGTTTTTTTCTCACAATTTCAAGTTTCTCTATACGGGAGCCAATTAAACAGAAACTCTAGTTCTTTTTGCCTATAGAGACGTATAATTGTGACAACTAACAGGTTCTAAACCCAAAGAACACAAAAGAGTCAAGTTTAGAGAGAAATTGGCGAAAAAAGAAGCTCTATTTTAGAAGAAAAAAGACACCTAGTTCTCCTAACTACGAAATAATCAATAAAGAGACAAAACCGAAATTAAATACGATTCGACCGTTTTCATAGGCACTGTGAGTGTGGGTAACCCCAATAAAGCCAAAGAAATTAAAATATTTTTCATTGGGAGCTAGAGAAATAGTAAAAATATGCACCTATCTATCAAAAAAACTGAAATCCTTTGAAAAGACAACAATTTTTGCAATTTTCCGATTCCGACGGAATTTTGGTACAATTTACAGTTCATATAGTCGGTAAAACTGAGAAAACTAGAAAAAAGTCAACAAAAAACAAAATATCTATTGTTTCCATTATTTTGAAAAATAGAAGACTTTTTCGAGAAGAGTTCTTTTTCTCATAATTTTAAGTTTCTCTATACTGGATGAACTTAAACAGAAACCAGAAACTCTAGTTCTTATAGCGTATAAAGACGTATATTAGTGCGAACTAACAGGTTCTAAACCCAAAGAAGACAAAATAGTCGAGTTTCGAGAGATATTGCCGAAAAAAGAAGATCTAATTTAGAAGAAAAAATACACCTAGTTCTCCTAACTAGGAAATCATCAATAAAAAGACAAAACCGAAATTACATACGAATCGGCCGTCTCCACAGACACTGTGAGAGTGAGAATCACCAATAAAGCCTAGGAAACTAAAATATTTTTCATTGGGAGCTAGAGAAATAGTAAAAATATGCACCTATCTATCAAAAAACTGAAATCCTTTGAAAATGGCAACAATTTTTGCAATTTTCCGATTCCGACGGAATTTTGATACAATTCACAGTTCATATAGTCGGTACAACAGAGAAAACTAGAAAAAAGTCAACAAAAAACAAAATATCTATTATTTCCAATATCTTGAAAAATAGAAGACTTTTTCGAGAAGAGTTTTTTTACTCATAATTTCAAGTTTCTCTATACTGGAGCCAATTAAACAGAAACTCTAGTTCTTTTTGCCTATAGAGACGTATATTTGTGACAACTAACAGGTTCTAAACCCAAAGAACGCAAAAGAGTCAAGTTTAAAGAGAAATTGACGAAAAAAGAAGCTCTATTTTAGAAGAAAAAAGACACCTAGTTCTCCTAACTACGAAATAATCAATAAAAAGACAAAACCGAAAAAACATACAATTCGGCCGTCTTCATAGGCACTGTGAGTGTGGGTAACACCAATAAAGCCTAAGAAATTAAAATATTTTTCATTGAGAGCTAGAGAAATAGTAAAAATATGCACCTATCTATCAAAAAACTGAAATCCTTTGAAAATGACAACAATTTTTGCAATTTTCCGATTCCGACGGAATTTTGATACAATTCACAGTTCATATAGTCGGTACAACAGAGAAAACTAGAAAAAAAGTCAACAAAAAACAAAATATCTATTATCTCCAATATCTTGAAAAATAGAAGACTTTTTCGAGAAGAGTTTTTTTTCTCATAACTTCAAGTTTCTCTATACTGGAGCCAATTAAACAGAACATCTAGTTCTTTTTGCCTATAGAGACGTATATTTGTGACAACTAACAGGTTCTAAACCCAAAGAACGCAAAAGAGTCAAGTTTAGAGAGAAATTGGCGAAAAAAGAAGCCCTATTTTAGAAGAAAAAAGACACCTAGTTCTCCTAACTACGAAATAATCAATAAAGAGACAAAACCGAGATTACATACGATTCGGCCGTCTTCATAGGCACTGTGAGTGTGGGTAACACCAATAAAGCCTAAGAAACCAAAAATTTTTTCATTGGGAGCTAGAGAAAAAGTAAAAATACGTACCTAATTATCAAAAAACTGAAATTCTTTGAAAATGACAACAATTGTTGCAATTTTACGATTTCGACGGAATTTTGGTACAAATTACCGTTCATATAGTCAGTACAACTGAGAAAACTATAAAAAGCACGATAAAAGCAATATATGTATTATTTCCAATATCTTGAAAAATAGAAGACTTTTTCGAGAAGAGTTTTTTTCTCATAATTTCAAGTTTCTCTATACTGGAGCCAATTAAACAGAAACTCTAGTTCTTTTTGCCTATAGAGACGTATATTTGTGACAACTAACAGGTTTTAAACCCAAAGAACGCAAAAGAGTCAAGTTTAGAGAGAAATTGGCGAAAAAAGAAGCCCTACTTTAGAAGAAAAAAGACACCTAGTTCTCCTAACTACGAAATAATCAATAAAGAGACAAAACCGAGATTACATACGATTCGGCCGTCTTCATAGGCACTGTGAGTGTGGGTAACACCAATTAAGCCTAAGAAACCAAAAATTTTTTCATTGGGAGCTAGAGAAAAAGTAAAAATATGTACCTAATTATCAAAAAACTGAAATTCTTTGAAAATGACAACAATTGTTGCAATTTTACGATTTCGACGGAATTTTGGTACAAACCAAAGTTCATATAGTCAGTACAACTGAGAAAACTATAAAAAAGCATGACAAAGACAATATGTGTATTATTTCCAATATCTTGAAAAATAGACGACTTTTTCGAGAAAAGTTTTTTTTCAAAATTTCATGTTTTCTCTACTGGAGCCAATTATACCAAAACTCTGGTTATTATACCAAAACTCTGGTTATTCCAGACAGTGTAAAGACGGCCCAGTCACAAAAATAACTAACAAGTGGAGAGGTGAGCAGCAACTGAAGAGGAAACTCATTGAATACATGTGGAGCTATTTGGAAAGGAACTGGAATGAGCAGAATCCTTGCACATGGACATTCATTTGTATCTGTGAAAACTGTCGTGCATATCCTAGAACCTAACAGCGGGAATAACATCCCAGTGACATATCAACGAAGTCATAATAATAATAATAATAATAATAATCATAATAATAATACTACTACATGAAATGATCAAAATGAAATGAACGGTACATGGAATGATAAAAAAAGAGAGACAATACGGAATTGACACCCAAATCGGCCGTCTCTATAGACACGCTGAGACCAATAAAGCCTAAGACACATAAACATTGCATGCACTACGAAAAGCCTGACGTGATTTTGGGGAAAATATAGGTTGGCATTTTATGCCCCCCTGCGCTTATTACCCAAGGCCATGAAAGCACTATTATACATGCAGTACCTATCTAAAACATCACAAATCATAAACCTCATTAGCTGCATGGCTTGGGTGTAGAACTGTTCTCCTTGCCGCAACTGCCACAACTGGTACACTTCTTGGGGATACGCTTCAAATGACATATTTCGGGAGCATCAGACATGATTCTGAAATAATACGACTGAAAATGGAGCATAAACTATATATGACGAGCAAGCCCACCCCACTGGGTGTTCAACAAACCACCCCTGAAAACTCAATTCACTATTTTCATCGATTCACAAGTAGAAACATGGGTGCACCAGGACACCAAAATGTCAAACTGGAGGTGAGTGTCCTGGACAATATCTCAAAAACGGCCGATCAAAATTAAACGCGCTTTGGCAGAATTAAAGTACGACTCAAACTGCGCTTTTCCTCAAAATTTGAGTCAAATTGGTTCACTCTACGAGGAGCTATTACAAAAACAATGTCCGGTACCAAGTGACACACATGTTATAGTGACACCACTGTTATTGTCAAAATTAACCTCTAAAACATGCCAAACAACGTTATTAAACTACACCATTACAACCAGGACTTAATACTGCGTCTAAACAACCTACAAATTACAGTAAAAACTGATTTTGAAGTGGTCTATCCGACCTCCGCTTGTCAGGTATCCTGCTTCAGGGGGTCAAAATGGGGGTACCTTTACTGGCCAAAAACTGAACGAAATTACAGAAAACGCTATACTTTATATATACTGTGAGAAAGCTCATTTAATATCCTGACAGATGATGCAAACAGATCAGAAATCGGATCCTTCTACGACGAGATATTTCAAAGATAAGGTCCGGTACCAAATAACCAAAAAAGCAGAGTACAACCACTGCAGAGTCAAAATTGAGCATCATGACCACGGAAAACGCTATTCAAAATATAGTGCATAATAATTCTGGGGAATCTAACGAGCCACTATAAGTACACTAAATCAACTGTTTTGTGGTACCGAAATTAGGGTGACCCAAGAGGTCCCAAAATCAACAATTTTTCCGATTTTGCACGTGAATAACTTTTTTCACCCGGCAGCCCAACTAACAAGCGTCTAAACCAAGCAAGAGAAGTTCATTACCAACAAAATGAGCCTACATTTGTTGAAATTGGTACAGTACTTTAGGAGTTATTAACAAAAACTTGTACAGTAAGCCGGTTTTTTTGTTTTCCCCGGAGCCCCAATTAACGAGAAAACCTGAAAAACCACGTTCGGAAGCGTCACGCACGTGTTTCTGGACGTCTGTTGAGTCCTCTGGTAGTTTAGTTGACACCCAAGACCCTTACCGCGAGGTGGGAAAAAAATCCCACCTCGCCATAAGGGGCCAGGGTGTTTTGTGTGTTTTGAGTCAAAAACCGATTTCACTGAAAATTACTGAAAAGACCAAAAATGGTAAATCGTCAAAAAGCTAAAAACTGTTGGTTGTAGTAGCTTCATAGACTTGCAAAATGAATAAATAGCACTATTTGCAACTTCAAAAAGCTCCCAACGAAAAAAATTGAATCTATTAAAGTAAAAATTGTTCCGAGGGAACATTTTTGAAATTTGCTCTTGAATAACTTTATAGCTGGGCAGTTCCTGTACAGCAACTGTATTTGGCAACAAAGTGGTACAAAGTAGTAACACAGCGGGCTTTAATTGACTCAATTTGGTACAGTATTAACGGAGAAATCAAAAAAATTGTGAACCATACAACAATTTTTGCAATTTTAGAACGCGCTTAATTCTGGAAAATAACTGACATTTGCTTCAAAAACGAGATGGAAGGTGCCAACGAAAGCAAATGCAGTACAGTAATATGTCACTGGACATCCGAAAATCCAACAAGTAAACAATAAAAAATACAACGTCGCTATATTAGCCACAAATTATCGAAAAGAAAAAGAACCAAGTTTTTTTTTGATGAATCAAATTTTCTGTTTGATGGAGCAAAAAAATCGATCAACCCCCCTCAAACTTAGATCCTTGAGCTCCTGCTTTGACCTTCTGTTAATCAATGTTTGTAATTTTTCAAAAAAAATCAGTTGGTTGCAGGAGAAAATGTTGAAAGGAGACAAAAGTTAAAAAAAACTTCGAAAATTTTTGTATTTAAATCAAATTTTCTTTATGATGGAACAGAAGATCGGCCCCACAACCTAGACTTTTGAGCCCATGTTTTCACCTATTTTCAACTAATGTTTGAGATATTTTGAAGAAGATAATCGGTTGGCTGCAAGAGAAGGAGTTGAAACGAGGCATAAGTAGAGCAAATATAAAAAATTTTTATTTTTGAATCAAATTTTCTGTATGATGGAGCAAAAAATCGAGCACCAACATAGATTTTTCACCTCCTGCTTTTGCCTACTTTCAATTAATGATTAAGATTTTCCAGAAAAATTAGTTGGGTGCAAGCGAAAGTGTTGAAAGGAGACAAAAGTTATAAAAAAAAATCCGAAATATTTTGTATTTAAATCAAATTTTCTATGTGGTGGAGCAAAAAAATCGACCCCCCAAACTAGGCTTATGAGCTTATGCTTTTACCTACTTTTAAATTTTGTTTGAGATATTTCAAAGAAAAAAATCAGTTGGTTGCAAGAGGAGGTGTTGAAACGAGACAAAATTAGAGCAAATATCGAAAATTTTTATTTTTGAATGAAATTTTCTATATGATGGAGCAAAAAAGCGGGCACCAACATAGGTTTTTCAGCTCCTGCTTTTGCCTACTTTCAATTGATATTTGCCATTTTTCGAAGAACCATTTGGGAGCAAGAGAAAGTGTTGAAATGAGACAAAATTTATAAAAAAAATTCAAAAATTTCTGTAGTCAGATTAAATTCTCTATATGATGGAGCAAAAAATCAACCTCTCAACCCAAACCTTATAATTTTACCAACTTTTATCTATTGTTTGAGATATTTCAAAATAAAATAATCAGTTGATTGCAAGAGAAGGTGTTGAAACGAGGCATAAGTGGAGCAAATATCGAAAATTTTTAATTTTGAATCAAATTTTCTCTATGATGGAGCAAAAAATAGAGCACCAACATAGATTTTTCACCTCCTGCTTTTGCCTACTTTCAATTAATGATTGAGATTTTCCAGAAAAATTAGTTGGGTGCAAGCGAAAGTGTTGAAAGGAGACAAAAGTTATAAAAAAAAATCCGAAATATTTTGTATTTAAATCAAATTTTCTATGTGGTGGAGCAAAAAAATCGACCCCCCAAACTAGGCTTATGAGCTTATGCTTTTACCTACTTTTAAATTTTGTTTGAGATATTTCAAAGAAAAAAATCAGTTGGTTGCAAGAGGAGGTGTTGAAACGAGACAAAATTAGAGCAAATATCGAAAATTTTTATTTTTGAATGAAATTTTCTATATGATGGAGCAAAAAAGCGGGCACCAACATAGGTTTTTCAGCTCCTGCTTTTGCCTACTTTCAATTGATATTTGCCATTTTTCGAAGAACCATTTGGGAGCAAGAGAAAGTGTTGAAATGAGACAAAATTTATAAAAAAAATTCAAAAATTTCTGTAGTCAGATTAAATTCTCTATATGATGGAGCAAAAAATCAACCTCCCAACCCAAACCTTATAATTTTACCAACTTTTATCTATTGTTTGAGATATTTCAAAATAAAATAATCAGTTGATTGCAAGAGAAGGTGTTGAAACGAGGCATAAGTGGAGCAAATATCGAAAATTTTTAATTTTGAATCAAATTTTCTCTATGATGGAGCAAAAAATAGAGCACCAACATAGATTTTTCACCTCCTGCTTTTGCCTACTTTCAATTAATGATTGAGATTTTCCAGAAAAATTAGTTGGGTGCAAGCGAAAGTGTTGAAAGGAGACAAAAGTTATAAAAAAAATCCGAAATATTTTGTATTTAAATCAAATTTTCTATGTGGTGGAGCAAAAAAATCGATCCCCAAACTAGGCTTATGAGCTTATGCTTTTACCTACTTTTAAATTTTGTTTGAGATATTTCAAAGAAAAAAATCAGTTGGTTGCAAGAGGAGGTGTTGAAACGAGACAAAATTAGAGCAAATATCGAAAATTTTTATTTTTGAATGAAATTTTCTATATGATGGAGCAAAAAAGCGAGCACCAACATAGGTTTTTCAGCTCCTGCTTTTGCCTACTTTCAATTGATATTTGCCATTTTTCGAAGAACCATTTGGGAGCAAGAGAAAGTGTTGAAATGAGACAAAATTTATAAAAAAATTCAAAAATTTCTGTAGTCAGATTAAGTTCTCTATATGATGGAGCAAAAAAATCAACCTCCCAACCCAAACCTTATAATTTTACCAACTTTTATCTATTGTTTGAGATATTTCAAAAGAAAATAATCAGTTGATTGCAAGAGAAGGTGTTGAAACGAGGCATAAGTGGAGCAAATATCGAAAACTTTTAATTTTGAATCAAATTTTCTCTATGATGGAGCAAAAAATAGAGCACCAACATAAATTTTTCAGCTCCTGCTTTTGCCTACTTTCAATTAATGCTTAAGATTTTCCAGAAAAATCAGTTGGGTGCAAGCGAAAGTGTTGAAAGGAGACAAAAGTTATAAAAAAAAATCCAAAAATTTTTGTATTTAAATCAAATTTTCTATGTGATGGAGCAAAAAAATCGACCACCCAAACTAGGCTTATGAGCTTACGCTTTTACCTAGTTTTAAATAATGTTTGAGATATTTCAAAGAAAAAAATGAGTTGGTTGCAAGAGGAAGTCTTGAAACGAGACAAAGTTGGAGCAAATACCGAAAATTTTTATTTTTGATTGAAATTTTCTTTATGATGGAGCAAAAAATCGAGCACCAACATAGGTTTTTCAGCTCCTGCTTTTGCCTACTTTCAATTGATATTTGCCATTTTTCGAAGAACCATTTGGGAGCAAGAGAAAGTGTTGAAATGAGACAAAAATTATAAAAAATTTTTGTATTTAGATTAAATTTTTCATATGATGGAGCAAAAAAATCAACCTCCCAACCCAGACCCTTGAGCTTATAATTTTACCAACTTTTATCTATTGTTTGAGATATTTCAAAAGAAAATAATCTGTTGATTGCAAGAGAAATTGTTGAAAGGAGACAAAATAAGAACGAAAATCAAAAATTTTTATTTTTAAATCAATTTTTCTACCCCCAAAGTAAAAATTTCGAGATTCCCGCAAAAAAAAGGAGATAATTCATCTTGGGTTAAGTTTCACAGTAAAAATCCTTATATACAGATTTCCTGCAAGGATAGTCGAGAAAAGTTAGGACTCCAGCGATCCTGCCAAGATTACCGGGAAACCTTAAGACTCCCGGTTTTCCCGTCAAGATTACCGGGAAACGTTAAGACTCTCGGTTTTCCCATCAAGATTACCGGGAAACGTTAAGACTCCCGGTTTTCCCGTCAAGATTACCGGGAAACGTTAAGACTCCCGGGTTTCCCTCTAAGATTACCGGGAAAAGATAAGATTCGCTAAGATTCCCGGGTTTCCCGGAAGGAATTCCGGGATTCGGTGCACGGGGATGTCTCCTTGTTTAATGTTCGCTTCCCTCGACTCTTGTGTCTGATAAATAATCACTTTCATTACCTGTATCATCAACTACCACTAAATTTATAACTGTATTTCCACATTGCCTGGGATTGATTCTCTTCACAATCACCCGAACGTTCGATAAAACACAACTAATTCCTCACAAACGGAAGCTTCTATTGCAAACAACTCCTAATTTTTCTCATATACAAACTCGATAAACAATTTGCCATGCCCTAAGTGGAGATATTGCTCTATCATTTTTAGTTATTTTGTCGCAATTCCTCAAACTATAATCATTGACCTCATTTTCTCTACTTTGCTCTACAGTACATGCTGGTTAATCAACGCTGAGCGAGTTGCATACTTGATCTATTACTTTCAACTCCTCTTGAGACAGCGAACAATATTTTATCTAGATCTGACAAACTCATCGACTCTTACCTGAAATCTGCACTTCGTACTTTGAATCAAAGACAATATATCAGCAAACAAAATATTACTGATCAATATACCCAAACTTCAGGGTTCAAAAAGTGAATTACCCCTATTTTTCCTCACATACAAACTTGACAAACAATTTGACATGGTCTGAGTGGAGATACAGTACAGATCATAATCAGTTAATGTGTCGCAATTCCTCAAATTATAATCTTTGTTGACCTCATTTTCTGCACTTTGCTCTAAGGTACATGTTGGTTAAACAAGGCAGAGCGGGTTGCATAGTTGATCTTTTTTTTCAACTCCTCTTGAGACATAGAACAAAATATTTTGTCTAGATCTGTGACAAACTCATCGACTCTTACCTGAAATCTGCACTTCATACTTTGCATCAAAGACAATATATCAGCAACCAGTATGTTAGTGATAAATAAAACCAACCTTCAGTGTTGAAAAAGTACTCATTTCAAGGATCAAAAACCAAAATTATGTCAATTTTTGGTGACGAAAAAGCAAAACTTCGTCTTTCTTGATAAATAGGTACAAAATTTTCAAAAATTGGAAAAAGGAATCATCTCTCACTACATGAGACGGGCAGAAAAACAACTACAGCCTACTGGAAAACAATATGCGGAGAAAATTTTTGTATGAACCACCCCACCATATTTTTTTATTATTTAAATAATTGATAATAATTGTCAACCAATCCGGCTAACTTTTTTTTTCTGTCGATGAAATTGGACCTATTTTCCAAATCTGTGTTCAAAAAATCATTTAAAAAAATAGTTGGCTCACGGTTTGCCCAGGTCGTATCATACCATGACACTCCGGATACCCTCGGAGCCCGCTCTGCCTTGTTTAACCAACATGTACCTTAGAGCAAAGTGCAGAAAATGAGGTCAACAAAGATTATAATTTGAGGAATTGCGACACATTAACTGATTATGATCTGTACTGTATCTCCACTCAGACCATGTCAAATTGTTTGTCAAGTTTTCATGTGAGGAAAAATAGGGGTAATTCGCTTTTTGAACCCTGAGGGTTGGGTTTATTGATCAGTAATATTTTGTTTGCTGATATATTGTCTTTGATTCAAAGTACGAAGTGCAGATTTCAGGTAAGAGTCGATGAGTTTGTCAGATCTAGATAAAATATTGTTCGCTGTCTCAAGAGGAGTTGAAAGTAATAGATCAAGTATGCAACTCGCTCAGCGTTGATTAACCAGCATGTACTGTAGAGCAAAGTAGAGAAAATGATGTCAATGATTATAGTTGGAGGAATTGCGACAAAATAACTAAAAATAATAGAGCAATATCTCCACTTAGGGCATGGCAAATTGTTTATCGGGTTTGTATATGAGAAAAATTACGAGTTGTTTGCAATAGAAGCTTCCGTTTGCGAGGAATTAGTTGTGTTTTATCGAACGTTCGGTTGATTGTGAAGAAAATCATTCCCAGGCAATGTGGAAATACAGTTATAAATTTAGTGGTAGTTGATGATACAGGTAATGAAAGTGATTATTTATCAGACACAAGAGTCAAAGGAAGCGAACATTAAACAAGGAGACATGCGT
>NC_134480.1:5830262-5835262 GCF_964194025.1 Convolutriloba macropyga | reverse complement strand
AATAATAATAATAATAATAATAATAATAATAATAATAATAATAATAATAATAATAATAATAGTAATAATAATAAGAATAATAATAATAATAATAATAATAATAATAATAATAATATTAATAATAATAATAATAATAATTATTATTGTGGTACTCAATTCCTTCACACTCGACTAAGTATCTTATCTATCGTATAAAGAGAAGATAAACGCACAACTTCTATTTACGTTCATATAAGGCAGACTGCAATTGATCATTTCGTGGTCTGTCTGTTAGTGCGTAGATACCTGTCACTTTCAACAACTATGAAGAATTGCGCGGCGATTCCAATGTTAACAAAATGATGAATTACATACTACATATGGTAGTATTAATTTACTGCTTCAAAGATTTAATAGTTTAGAGGTTAAGTGGTTACCCATGTACCACATTTCCCCTCGGAGGAAAAACAAAGTTTTTAAAGTTTGTTTACAATTCGAGAGGGTCTAGTTCTCTCTCCTCCTCAGCCTGCTCGAACGGCAGGGTATCGTCCAACAATTGTGCTGGTTCAGGCTGCGGTGGTGCGCTCTCGTGATCACCTTCTTGGGGAGGATGTGAGGGGCCGGCTTTTTGTATGTCCACCTTCGATACTTGCGGGACCTCTTGTGTTGTGGTCGTGGGCAGATAGCTTGCAATTCCAGTGAATTGCTTTTTCGGGGAGCCTGTTTCCGAGCTTTCCGTGTCATCATCTGTTTGAGGACATTCGCTGTGACCATATTTTTTGGGCTTCTTTGTTGTCCTTTTACTTCTTCTTGGTTTCTTTGGTGCCGCAATTTCCTGGACGTTTATGTCTTCCTGCGGGTCATAGTCTGGATCCTCGCTGTTGTCAAGTGTTTCCTGTTTTTGTGTTGCCACTTCACAATCCTCGTCTTCGAATGGGGAATCAGGCGGTGTTGCTGTTCTTTGGCTTTATGCCCCGGTCTTTCCGTTCTTGGGTGATTGTATAAATTTCCTCTTTGGGGGAATCTTAGTGCGATTCACTTTCAAAAAGTTAGCGAGGTTGGGGTTTCTTGGCGAATCGTTTGTCCTCTTTCTGATCGTTTTCTCGCCTTTGAGTTTTGCGTACTGATCTTTTTGGTGTACGTTCATCTGTCTTTGAATTTTACCATGGTGGTTGATTACGGTCTTTCGGGCTGCGAATTGTATGAGTGGGATCTTCGGTTGCGCTGGTGTTCCGAAGCGTGCTACTTCCGATTTGTGTAACACCGTATCGTCTTGGCCGGGGTACTTGATGATCATGGTGGAGCTGGACGTTTTTACCAGTGCCGCTCCTTCAGGGATGGCTTCGTAAAGCCCTTGCAGCTGTTTCTTGCTTCGGGTGGCGGCGAGGGTCTTCCTGGCTAGTTTCAACTCCTTGCTGTTTTCGGCAAGGAGTTGTAGCGGTGTCTGGGGTGCCATACGGAAGGTGCGGGGGATTTCACCTTTGTCGTTCAGTGCCGCAGATAGCAATCGCTGCTTTGATAGTTTGACTTCTTCGTCACTGTTCAGCGTCTCTTGTATCCAACGTTCGTCTGAGATTAGCTCGTCATTGCCCATAATGTTGTCGTCTAAATAATCAGACTTAATATTTGGCCATTTTAAGTTTCGACTATCCGCACATGAGGTTAAGTTAGTTATTGGTGTGTTCACCGGGCAACCGAAGTGTGCTTCGAAAGGGGAAATATTAGCCGCTTTTTTGCGGCATATTCTTAATTCCTGTGCGATTTCTCTTATAGACAATTTTATGTTGAAAGGGCACTGGTTCGGGTCTAGTTTAGTGCAACCTAGGCGGCTTTTTACCGTTTGTATTAATCTTTCGACTAATCCTATCGATCGGTGATCGTTCGCTGGGGCGAATATTATCTTGATATTATTTCTATTGCAGAATTCTTTTTCTACATTTCCTGTTTGGCATCTAGCCTGGTCCATTCGTATGGATCTGGGTACTCCTTGGATAGCAATGTATTTTGTTAGGAAATGTTCTATGTTTGTGGCATTCGCGTTGTTGTATAATTTAAGCGTTGGGAATTTAGAGAATCTATCAATGCATGCAAGGAAGTATACTTCTCTTCCTTGACCGTCTAGTATTGGGCCCCCAAAGTCTAATTGTATTTCTTCGTTCGGTTCGACGCATGGTTTTAGTGGTGACCATTTGGTTTTTGGTATTATGCTTTTAAGGTTCTTACCAAATTCTGTGTACGGGCGACACGACACGTTTTTGACTTGTTAATCAGATCTCTATTTATGAACGGCCACCATAATCTGTTGGCTAATTCAGTCATCCCCCAAGCGCCTGGGTGGGTTGCGCGCAGGACGTCGATCACTGCATCTTTCATTGCGTTTGGAATGGTTAGCCGATTGTCTAGGAGGATGCACCCGTCATTCACACTGAGTTGTTTCCAATGTGTGTGGATTTGCCTGCTTACTGCCTTACATCTTTGTTCGTCCGCTTGTGTTATGCAGTCTCTTCTCTCCCGTAGAACTGCGTCTCTGTTCGTCATGGCCGCGATTAGTAGAACATCAGAAGACATCCCGTATTGCTTTATCTAACTGGGTGTCTACTTTGGTGGGGCGATCTTCTTTGTCTGGGCTGAGGTAGGTCGAGAAAGAGATTGGGTTCTTAGCTGGCGATGTAGGTGGGGTTTGTTGGATTGTGGGTTGTTTTTTGTCCATTTCGAAATTAGAGTTGGAATTAGGTAGTGACTTATCTCTAGCTAAGTTATTTGGCCAATGCGTTTTGCATTGTTTTGCTGTGTGATTTTTTGTAAAGTTGCGTCATCTATCGTCACGTGGTTTTCCATATTTGGTAATTCTTTGTTTCTGCGTAAGCTGTAATAGTGCAGCTTTTGCAAAGTTTGTGGTTTTGTCTTGTGACTTTGTGCTCTAGGCACTTTGATTTTGGAATCGTCCTTCGATTGCAGGGGTAATTTTCGTGGGCGGCCTCTTTGTAGTTTGATTTCCGGCTTTGTAATTAGTGCTTTGGAATCGTTGGACGATTCCAACTTGTCTGGTTTTCGTGGCCTCCCTCGTTGTTTTATTGCATAGATGGTTTGTTTAATTGCGTCTGTTTGCGCGATTACAAAGTCCTCATCGTATCGGCTTATTGGCTTAGCTATGTTATTTGGGTTTCTTGAAATGTAATCTGTTAATCCCATCTTTGATACTGGTTTGTGTTCAATTTGAAAATGGAATGGGATTAACCTGTCACACCAACGTGTTAGTCTGCTTTGATGGGCTTTCGTAGATTTCTCTTTCAATATGGATAAAAGTGCTCTATGATCTGTTTGTACTGTAAAATATTGACCATAAAGATAATGTTTGAAATGTTCGAGCGCCCAAACTACACCTAAAAGTTCAAGCTCATTTATGCTATATTTTTCTTCAGCTTTATTTAGGAAACGTGAGGCGTATGCGATCGTCTCCCATCCTTTATTCGATTCTTGTTCTAGGACGGCTCCGAGTCCGGATCGTGATGCGTCTGTTCTGACTCTCGTTTTTCGGGTGGAATCATAGTGCGTTTTTTGTGTTATGTTTTTATGTGTAATTTTATATTTTTGAATGCTATATGATGTTTATGTTCCCACTTGTATTTATTATCTTTTTTCAAAAGGTTTCTAAAGACTCTACGCTGGATTGCTAGATTTGGAACAAATTTGGTTAGGTGGTGGACGCTTCCGAGGAATGATTTTAGTTGCTTGCATGTGTTCAGGACTTTTAGGTTTTGAATAGCATCGGTTTTGCTGATGAGTGGCTTTATTCTGTTTTGGTTGATTTCGAATCCTAACCATTCTATCTTATTTTTTGCGAAGTGGCATTTTTCTAAGTTTATGCTGAGGTTTTCTTTATCGAGTTTTTGCAGGCATTTAATAACTTTTTCTTTGTGAGTTTTTATTCCTCCGCCGGAGACGATAATTATGTCGTCCAAGAAACTATATGTGTCTCTAAGACCTTTTAGTGTGCTGTCAATGGCTTTTTGGAATTCTGCCGGCATGTCCGTTAGGCCGTAGAAACCTGTTATGAATCGGTACGTTCCGGTGGCTTGGCCGCCTACTATGTTAAAATTGCGTTGCCTTGCTGCTGCCTCGTCTAGCGGTAGTTGGCTGTATGCATACCGTAAGTCGATTGTTGAAAAAAGTACTTCGCCTTCGTGCGACGATTCCGAAATTGATTGGGCAATATTGTCTATTAGGCAATCTATGTTTTGCATCTGATATTTGTTTTTGTGGATGGCTTTGTTTATAATTTTAGAGTCCATGGCTAGTTTTATCGTTTTGTCTCTTTTGACTGTTATTACAATTGGCGATATGGAGTTTTTGTCGCTGCATTTGTCCAGTTTTATTATATTGCCGGTCTCTTGTAATTTGTTGAGTTCCTGTTCGACCTGGTTTTGTAAATGTATTGGTACTCTTCGACCTCGTTGATGAATAGGCGTAAAGTTTGTTTTAAATTTGGATTTTACTGTGTGGTTGATTGATCGTCCTATCCGTTTTACTAGACCGGGAAATTGTTTTGCTATTAATTGTTTTAAGTTTTGGCTATCCAGATTTTCTATCATCGCGACATTCTTACCTTCCGAATTTGGGGATGACTGTTGATTGACTTGAATGCCTAGTCCTTGGAAGAGGTCTTGACCTTTTAGTGCTCTATGGTTGTTTGGTACCACGATGAGGTCGGCTCTTCCTGCGTTCCTCCCGTTGCATTCAACGTCACAGTACAAGGTTCCCTTGTTCTTGATTGGGGTGTTCGTGAAACTTCTTAGGTTAGTTGGATTCGTCTTGCGACTCCACCAACTATTTTTGTCCCGTTCCTCTATCTCGTGGGCCATCCGCTCTCTGATTAAGATGTTTGAGCTCCCAGAGTCAACCATTACCCAATATTTGTTGTTTCCAAATGTCACGTTTAGTTTGGTGAGGTTGTTGATCCTTCCGTTGGGGAGACTAGGTTTACACTGTAGTCTTCTTCTGAGTCATCTCTTATGCTCTCT
>NC_134480.1:5795262-5822762 GCF_964194025.1 Convolutriloba macropyga | reverse complement strand
CGTGCGGATAAATGTGTCACTGTTGTATTCCAATTGGAATTGTTTCCTCGAAGGATTTCTTTTTGATTTTGTTGTCCGCGTTCTTGTGCTAGTGCAAAATTTAGTGCTTGTGCAGGTGTTCTCAATTCCGATAGGAGTTCCATTTGTATGGCCGCATTGACTAGGTCATTGACTAGGTCTTGTTCTACTGCTCCGAAAACTGCTTTGGCTCCTAATTCTCTGAGTCTGCTATGAAATGTTTCAAGGGATTCGTGAGGTTCTTGTCTCGCATTGATGATTTGAAATCTGTCATACCTGGTGTTTCTTGGCTTTGTGAAGGAGATTGAAAGTTCGTGAGTGAATTCATATGTGCTGCATGTATTGATTTTTGTATGTGGGTCGTTTTGGTGGTATATTCTTGTTCCTTCTTGTCCAATTGATAAATAGAGCAGGCTCTTTATTTTTGTATCTGCCTCTTCCCACGGGTATCTGTCAACATACGGGCCTCGAAATTTGATTGTTTTACATTCGTTTTCCCAGTCTCTTTTCCGTCTTTGATTTCTTATGTCTCTTTTCCTTGCCTCCTCTTCTGATTCGTTTGGTCTGGGATCTTCTAGGCTGGGCATTGCTGGATAAAATAGGTCAGCTGGGGTTGGTTTCGTCCTCAGTAGCTTACCCACCTTTAGATTTTCTTTTGCCATTACGGCTAGTTTGAAGGTGGAAAACCACTGGGCCCATTCTTGGCCCAGATTTGCTCTAGTTACCCAAAATAATGGAACTCTTATTGGAGATTTTAGTGATGCCGACTGCGCCATGTGGTGAGTGATAAAACGCAATAACGATTAATCGTAAATTCCACGTGGACTGCTTAACTATGTCATACACACATAAAAGCAAAACTGCACTTGAGCTATGTTGTGCATTGAACTCAGACAGTTACCTGTCAACACTGCGGTAACACTTTCAACTATCACTCTGAGCAATTGATAACCAACCTAAAGGTCAACCGAATCTATATAGCTCCGCTAAAGATTGATGTACAACAGTTTATAAGATATATATAAATATAAATATAATATCATATAGTTTAACAATGTTTATATTTATCACTTCTAGTGCTTAGTTGCGAAGTCCGTATTCGATCTTTTATATCTTCTGGTAGGCAAATCTACAAGATTTAATTTTAATTGGGGATTAGTTTGACTCCCCTTAAATGAAAAAATTGGCTGTCTTTGTATCAACAAAAACTGGTGCTATTTCTTGAGATTCCTTTATGGTCCCCTTTAACGTTTCATTAATCTTGGAAGTGTTTTCACCGATCTGGAAACCAGCTTGTTGGATCATCTTAGTTTATTTATCTAACTCTTGATTTTGCCAATCTGTTGCTCTAACTTTTTTTTCACTTAATGCTAGATTGTGTTCATTGTTTGCATTTAGTGTTTTAGTTAAAGGATCAAATAATTCTTCTATTTCACCATAATTTTCTTGTTGTTTTATTTTATCTTCGAATCTATTTCTTCTGTTTTGTTTTTCTAGACTGTTTAATTCTATAAGTTTATCTAGCTTTGCCATTTTTTATAGTTAAATAATCAGGGAAGAGACGAAGTCTTTGGTTGGTGAATTAAAGGCCTAGCCCATTCCCAAACTTTTAGGTTTACCATAGATAAATCATTAAATGAGGAATAAAATTAACGTTTTGTTGTACTAAACTTCAGAATGAAATTCTGATCTGATTAGACATCAATCAGAGGGAACTGCTTCGCAGATAGTGCTTCGCCTATGTTTCACTATCGGTGATTTTGCAAAACAACTCCGTTGAACCGCTTCGTGGATATTATATTTCTTTACAAGTTCTCTAAATCTTTCTTTAGTATGACCAAATCTATAGCTATGGAGATGGATACAAAATCTACATCTAAAACATTTAAATTTATAGTATGAAATTTGTTTATTTATCTTACACAATCTACATGTTAAATATTGATTGGGATCTTTATAATGCTTATTCATATGAGAGTGACTATCTCTATATGGTATAGTTCCATTACATATGAAACATATAAAAGGTTTACTTCGGCACTCATCACAACTCCAACACCAAGCTTTATCTTCACATTCATTACACTTAGTACTCATTTTTATATTGTGAATATATATATATATATATATATATATATATATATATATATATTTATATATAAATAAATATTATTTCAAAATTTACACTATAAAAATGAGTTATCAATGTCCTAACGAAAATGTTCAATCTGGGAATGAACAAGTGTAATCTGGAAGTGAGCGAGCTCAATCTATTGGACAAGTCCAATTTGGTGGTGGACAAGCTCAATCTAATTCTACTAGCATGGCAGTCCAAATGTTAAACAAAAAAAACAAACCAAGGGAAGAAATCAAACCAGTAGATAAACAAAGACAAAAGGTAGAATTAGAAAAATCTTTAGAATCAATCAGAAGGTTTAATCAAATAAATGAAGAGATAAAAGAATCATATGATAAACAGGATGCAAAATTAAAACAGCGAGAAGAAGATAAGCGTGAGTCATTGCGAAAGTTTGAAGCAAAATATTATCCAGATTTAGATCAAACTAAAGATAGAGAATCATCTAAGGATTAGATCAGTCTAAAGATTCAGATTCAGATAGAGAATCATCTTCATCTGATGATTTTGTCTATGTCCAAAAACAAATAAGTTTAATTGTGAAGCTTGCAATCAAGAGTTAATTCGAAAGAATTATTATAGGCATAATCAATCACTTAAACATAAAAAGAATGAGCGATTATATAATAGAAATAAAAATATTGAGAATGCTAATGAGGATAGAATAAAATTTACTAATGAAGATATAGAACAAAAGATAGATAATCAGTATCTTGAACTAGAGGGAATAAAGTATTGTGATAGTTGTGATATCTGTCTGGACAATAATACTGAACATGCTAAACATATGGACACATTAAAACATAGGAATAATGAAAGATTATTTAATGGGGAAATAATAACGAACGGGAGAAAGCTCGAATGTGTAATATGTAAGACTACTCTGAGTCAATATAGTGTGGATCAACATTTGAAAACAAAGATGCATCTAGATAATGTTAATGGTAAATATAAGGATATTACTGAAGATCCACGAAGTGGTTACACCAATAGTACCATATATGAAGATAATTCAGGATATTGCAATATATTTCATACTAGATATAACCATAAAAATGAACACAATGAATCAGATGAACATAAAGAAACTGTTAATCAGAAAAAACTTGTTGATGGGAAGTGGCGAGATAAAGTTAATGAGTTGGGATTAGATCATAATATGAAGTATAATCAAATAATGATTACAATTCGTAATTATGAAGATATTAAATTCTTCAATATATTAGAAGAAATGTAAAACATACATCCCAATGTCAAGTTTAACAACTTTTGATGTAGTAAAGTATACAAAACCTACAGATGAAGTTAGAAGAAAACGAATTCAGATTCAGACTAATGACTAGACAATATAATGGTCCTCATGACTTGGATATCTTCAATAGTGAACTAGAGACTAGAATGCAAGAACAAGAGATGAACCAATCTGGTTGGAGCTTACAAAGATTTGTTAAGAGAACTATGTATATACATAGGTTTTATCCTTCTGGTGGTTGTGCTACTGAGTTACCATTCACGTCTAGAGATTTACTTCATATACATAATACTGATATTAAATGTTTATTGTGGTGTTTAATTGCTTCGCGTGATCCAAATAGAGTTAGTAAATTTAATAAACCAGAGTATATTAATGAGATAAAATTGCCAAAGCTTCCAACTCCATATGATTGTTATCACTTACAGAAAATACAAGAACTGAATAAAGATAAAATATTATGTAATGTAATTAATCTAAATAAAAATAAAACTATTAATCCGGTATTGATCAATTATAATGATCCTAAAGGATGTAATATATTATACCGGGATAATCATTACTTCCTATATAAAGATGTATCATTCTTATTAAGAAAATCATCTAAACATAAATGTTATCCATGTCTAAAATGTTGTGTATCATTTCTAACTGAACATGCAATAAATTAACATTTGGATTTATGTAATACACAGAAACATGTGGGAAGAAAAACATTCCATAAAGATTAATATCTAAAGTTTGATAAGTTCCATTATAAAAACAGAGTACCATTTGCTATGTATTATGATTTTGAATGTATAATAAAAAACAAAAAAAAACACTCCTATTGCTTGTGGTTTATATATAAAATATGACTTTCTTGATATATTAGAAGATAAGTATGAATGTTATTCCGCTGAAGATATAGCTGATTGGTTTATAAGTAGGATAAATTATTATAATAAATTATTTAAAGATATATTTGACTTAAAAAGATATGAAAGATCACTTAATGAAGATACTATTACTCCACTTACTACTGGTGTTTCTATTGTAGAGAGAACATGGGTAACGAAGTTGTTAGAGATCATGATAGTCTAAATGGTAAATTTAGAGGCTATGCTCACAACAAATGTAACCTCCAAGCTGAAGATACTTTTGTACCGATATATGCATTTAATTCTACTAATTATGACAATCACTTGTTCATAACTGAACTAGCAAAGAAGATTAGACTTAAAGTATTAACTAAAACTGATGAGAACTATATTAGTATTGATATGTGTTGTACAAAAGCATCAGATATGTTTAGGTTCATCCATCCGCTCAGCTTAGATGCTATAAGTAAAACATTGAGTGATAAAGAGTGTGTAACATTAAACCAATTTGGGTTAGAGAGACATAAAGATATATTCCCATATGAATGGTTTGATAGTATAGATGAACTACATGAAACAGAATTACCACCTAAGGAAGCATTCTATTCTAAGTTGAAACAAAGTGGTATTACAGATAAAAAATATAATCAAGCAATAGATTATTGGAACAATACTGGATGTGAGACAATAAAAGATTATATGATGTTATATCTCAAAACAGATGTGTTTGATGTAGTAGATGTAGTGGATGTGGTAGATGTATTTGAAAGGTTAGGAGATAAGTGTTTAGAATATTATGAAATAGATCCTTGTTATACATATTCTACTCCTGGATTAACTTGATTATGTGGATTGAAATATACTAATGTTAGACTTAAATATTATAAAGAAAACACAGTTAATATTTATGATACAATACAACATGGTATTAGAGGTGGCTTAGCTTCAGTATTAGGTGATTGTCACGTAAAATGTAAAAATAAAGAAATAGATCCTGAGTATACTGGGAAAGAGAATTATCTAAAATACTTAGACTTCAACTCAATATACGCTTCTGCTATGGTCCAAGCTTTACCTACTGGTGAGATCAAAGTATATGACGGCAATGATTATACCAAATCTAGCTCCACGAAAGGTTATATCTACGCCATTGATGTAAAGTATAATGATGAGTTGAAACAAAAGACAAAGAAACATCCATTGTTTCCAGAAAAGACAAAGGCTAACATTGATCAGTTTACAGACTATCAAAAAGAAAATGAAAAGAAAGGATACAAACGAAATGAGAAGTTATTGTTGAAATTAACAGATAAGGTATAGATTATGTAATTGATGGAGAGATGTTAGATTGGTATTTAGCTAGTGGTTTGAAGTTGGAAGATATTACAATTAAGCAAAAGTTAGAGTATAGTAAGAGTGAGTGGTTAAAGCCTTATATTGAGTTTAAAATTAAGAAAAGAAAAGAAGCTAAATCTGAGGGTGATAAATTTGGAGATGTATTCTTTAAACTGATGAATAATGCCTTCTATGGAAAAAAAATAGAAATTGTATACAATCGACAAGATGTAGATTTAGTTAATGAAGTAGATAGATATATTAAATTAGTAGAAAATATTAGTTTCAAATATAATGTAGAGTTTGATGGTGATCTAGTGGCTGTACATAAAACCAGAGGTAGTGTTAAGTTAGATAAGTTTAATTACATTGGTTTTGTTATATTAGAAAAAGCTAAACTATTTATGTATAAAGCTATATATGATTAATTTGAGAAAGAGTTAAATTGTAGTTATCTTTATACAGATACTGATAGTATATTTATAAACATAAATATTCCTTTAGATAGTAATATAGAAACTGAAGTGAATAAGTTAAAAGATATTTTACATAAAAATGAGTTAGGTAAGATGAAGGATGAATTACCTAATGATACTATTATAGAAGCCTGCTTCCTTAAAGCTAAAGCATATTGTTATAACACAGTTAAAGGAGAAGATGAGAAAAAATTAAAAGGTATAACCAAAGCTACTATTAAAAACCAAATTACTCTTGAATACAATAAAAACGCTATATATGAAGCTATAAACAAATATGATACAAATTTTACTATTGATAGTAAGAAACACCATTTAGAAACAAAAGAACAATATGAAATAGCTATTGATCCATTTGACGATAAAGGTATTAAAAATTGTAATGGTGAATTTAAATTTTACAATTAATTTTTATATAAATAATAGCAAAATTTAAAATTTATAAAAGAGTTAAGCTGGTTTTTTTATTCAGGTAACACTGAAAAACACTGATCTCTGTGTTTCCACCGATCTCAGTGTTTTTGACTGTGCTCTTTTTGTTCAAGTTATCCACGAAGTGATTACAAAGATCCACGAAGTGGTTACACCAATTTTCGCTATTTGGTTTTACGTGATTGTTACACGGTCTCACTAGTTATACTGAAAAACACTGATCACTGTGTTTCCACCGATCTCAGTGTTTTTGACTGTATACCCATCCCAGTTTGTCCCATATACAGTCTCACGGCAGGGATCATCCTTTTTAAGAACTGTGAATTTGGTTTTTTTTTATCTCACTTAGTTTTATAGCAATTCATCAAATCTGGGGACGTTCACTGGAGATAGTGAGGAAGGAACCCCAAACCTTCCATTTGCTAAAGCAACTTAACTGGACTCGATGACTTAACCACTGAGCCAAGTGAGACAGAAAGTTTTAGTTTTAGATTGATTAAATATTGATTGGGGGGAGATATGAAAATTCTCTTCCAAGTTTTTTGTTCAATTTATCCACGAAGTGGTTACACCAATTTTTGCAAGTTGGTTTTACATGCTTGTTACACGGTCTCATCTGCGAAGCAGTTTCACTGATTAGTTTTATACTAGTATCTGGGGACGTCCACTGGATTCAGTGGGGATAGAACCCAAACTATCCGTCTGATAACAGTTAATTACCAGCTTAACTCGACACTAGAGGTTTGCACTAAGTGAGACAAGAAATGATAGATTTTAAATATAAAAGAAGTGAATTTAGAGTAGTGGACATATAAAGGGAATTAGAGTAATGTGTTTATTGGTACCGTATCGCGGCTCTATGCTGCGGATAAGGATAATAACAAATGGATAACAACAAATCCAAACGGATATTACAAAAGCCGACTGAATAATGGAGCGGAATAAATATTCCGACTGGGTAAATGTCGAAACCACCGAAACTCGCTTTCTCGATACATCAATTGTATCCACATCAATTGTGTTCACACGAACCAACTCAGAACTGAAACATAAACCAAATTATAATTGTTAATCAAAAATATTATTACATATCACCTCCCAGGATGAAGTCCGCGACCCAAGACAGGTATTGTCCAGACCGACTTGGGTTGCGGACAGGGGGGTCCGGTCCGATACATGTTTATATGAGTGTGGCCAATGGTCTGGACAACGGTCTGGCGGATGGCCTGGCCTACGGTCTGGACAATGGTCTGGCCTAAGGTCTGTTCGGTCTGGCCATTAATCTTGACAACGGTCTGGCGGATGGTCTGGCTTACGGTCTGGACAAGGGTCTGGCGTAGGGTCTGCTCGGTCTGGCCAATGGTGTCCAAAGTCTGTTCAGTCTGGCCAATGGTGGCCAAAGTCTGCTCGGTCTGGCCAATAGCTATCTTTGGGTATTGTCGGTCTGGCCAATGCCTGTTTTGGGTATGGTCGGTCTGGCCAATACCTGTCTTGGGTCGCGGACTTCATCCTGGGCTATATTCATCTCACCTATATTTCTCTCACCCATATATCTCACCCATATACGTAGGTTCATAATAAAGCACAAATTTATTATACCAGTCATAAACTACACAGTAAATCCCCTGGTTAAAAATCTGCTAAATACACATTTGTACGACTGAACACTGTGTTCTATCGTTAATGGACAAACACTTAATCACTATAATACATTCATTGGGAATCACTTCAACACTCATACACTCAGCTATTTTTTTATACTTCACTAAACGCACTTCAAGCAGAATTCAAGTTCATGAATGGAATTTCAACAGACAATAATACCTTCAAAAAGGTTCGCAACACACTTAAAGGCGTCAATAACACATACTTCGACGCAACAATCAGAAAATCAATTTACCTCTCTACGGATTCAAGAGTTTTTAACGTACTTCCCGGGTCGAGAAAAAAATGCCAAAACATGTAAGATAAGCGGTGAAAAGTTAGTTTTTTGACCGCAAATTTCGTACTTAATTTTGCGGTGAAATGCGGTGAATGCGGTGAAATTATGCAAGTTCACCGCTAGACTAAGCGGTGATCTTACAAAAATTCACCACAATTCACCGATAAAATATGTAATTTCACCGCCCTTACAAAGGTCCGAACCTCTCACCTCCTGCATGTCATCCACTTCTTCTTCCACTGCGCCATCTCTCACTAAAGTCTATTATTTTTTGTTTGAATATAAATCGATTTCACTCTACTTTCTGCAAAACATGCGCGGTGATTTTTTGTAAGATTTCAAATTTTTAGCGGTGAAATTACATATTTTAGCGGTGAAATGTGGTGAATTTTTATAAGTTCACCGCTTGCTCTAGTGGTGAAGTTGCATAAATTCAGCGGTTAAATTATGTAATTTCAGCGCTGCCAGGCAATAAATTTTTTTTCACCGCATTCACCGCCTGATTTATGTAATTTCACCGCATTCACCGCTTATCTTACAAAAATTTCCGCATTAACCGCTTATCTTACATAATTTTGCGTTGAATGGTGGTGACACCTCGACCCGGGTTCTCATTCATTAAACGAGACCTAGGCAAGAAATGAAGACCGAGGAAACACTCAATAAGGAGAAAGTAAATGCAGTTTAAGGGAATAAACTCCTGCAAAATACCCCATTAAAGCATAAACAAGTACTTAACAGAGTAAATATTGACAATAGCAGCCCAGGATGAAGTCCTCGAACCAAGACAGGTATGGCCCAGACTGACCAGGGTTGCGGACGGGGGGCTCCGGTGCGACCGAGCTCATGGTCTGGACAATTTTTCGGTCGCGCCGCTCCATCTGACCCATACCTAAATTGGGTCTGTTTTTTCAGGCCCACACCCAATGGTCGGTCTGTTTGGTCTGGCCCAAACAAAATATTCAATCTGTTTCGTATGGCCCATACACACTCGTCGGTCTGTTTCGTCCGGCTCACACCCAATCGTCGGTCTGTTCCGTCTGGCCCATACCCAACCATCCGTCTGTTCCGTCTGGTCCATACCTAAGGGTCGGTCTGTTCCGCCTGGTTCATACCTGATGGTCGGTCTGTTCCGTCTTGTCCATACCCAATCGTCGGTCTGTTTCGTCTGGCCCATACCCAGTCTTCGGTCTGGACCAAACGGAGCAGACCAAAGATTGGGTATGGGCCAGACGAAGCCGACCGACGATTGGATATGGACCAGACGAAACAGACCGACCTTTGTGTATGGGCCAGACCGAACAGACTGGCCATTGGGTATGGGCCAGACAAAACACACAATTTAGGTATGGGTCAGACGTAGCGGCATGACGTCCAAAAAATTGTCCAGACTATGAGCTCGGTCGCACCGGACCCTCCTGAATTTGACACAGGTCCGTCTGGCCCATAGTTGATTTTTGTCTCAATATCGACAATGCAGACGGTCTATATAATGATTCTTAAAGGTTTATATATAATGATTCTTAACTTATGTTTACTTATATAATGCAATTCTTTGTTTTAAGGCAAGAATATTCTCATTTTTCCCGAAAACCTGAAAATATAAAGTTGAGATCTTCATTCTCGCGCTTATGGGCATTTCCGCAATTATGTATCGTTGTTTGTTTGTACGTAAGTATTTACGTACGGATGTATGTATGTATGTATGTATGTATGTATGAATGTATGTATGTATGTATGTTTGTATGTATGTAAGTATGTATGTATGTATGTATGTATGTATGTATGTATGTATGTATGTATGTATGTATGTATGTATGTATGTATGTATGTATGTATGTATGTATGTATGTATGTATGTATGTATGTATGTATGTATGTATGTATGTATGTATGTATGTATGTATATATGTATGTATGTATGTATGTATGTATGTATGTATGTATGTATGTGTGTATGTATGTATGTATGTATGTATGTATGTATGTATGTATGTATGTATGTATGTATGTATGTATGTATGTATGTATGTATGTATGTATGTATGTATGTATGTATGTATGTATGTAGTTAGCTCTTGTACTAAAAACATTCCATGTGCTCAACGTATAAATGGAGATTTCAAAAATGCTATGCAAGAGTTAACCAAGATGGATTAAAAACTAACAATTCTAAACATGATCGAGGCAAAATTGATGACAATTGCAAGAACTGTTTAAGTGAAATAGGTAGAGCGATCAGCAACAACTGAGCTCTTTAAAACTGACAAATTTTTAAGGCAGCAAACATGAAGCAAAATTGAATGCAAAATCAAAGGGACCCATGATCATGTTGCCAAGGTACCAAAAGTTTTAGATGCGTCAATGTAAACTAGGCAATTTTGAAAATTCTATATTAATAGCTAACAATGAAGGTTTTCAAATGGATGCGAAAGAATAATGGCGACATGATCTTGGAGCTAAAGTATTGGAGGTAAATTGTTACAACACCAGTCAACATAAAAACACAATTTGTAATTGTTAAATTGATGTTAATCAGACATACTTCTTTTTAGTCAGCCCTCATCCCAGGGCAAATGTCATCAAATCGCACAATCTTTTGTGATCAACGAGGTCTGGACGCGCTTGCGGTCCATTATAAGTTTTGTTGATGTCTTTTGCGACTTCTTTGTAACTTTGTTTCGTTAGGTGGACTTTGTCCTGTAGCCAGGTGAAGTTGTCCGACTCCAAGTCCACAACATGGGCAACAATTTTCTCTCGCAGTCTATTTTTCAACATAGCTATCAGCTGATTAGTCTTTGGGAGGCTGTCCCTTGAAATTATTTCAATGATTACCAGTTTTGTCTGCACATGATTGCAAAAATTTCTGAGATTATTATCGTACGTGATGACATGGGAGAGAGTCATTTCCAGGGATTCTTCATGATACCGGGGATGGCGGCAAACGTCATTGCAACCCAGCATCAGGAGAAACACGTCGGTATCTCGCACGCTTTTCAGATACGGCGCCACAACTGGGAGCCCCCCACCTGGAATACCTCGTACTCGAATGTCTGATCTTATCATATCTTGCCCTTCAATTCGCTTCACATGGCAGTCGCCAATGAGATTGAAACCAAAACGTTTGAATAGTTAAAAGCATCAAAGAGAATCTTCATACCCGCTTATGGGTTTCTGAAGTAACCAAAATTCCACTAAAATGATTTCACAAAAGGAAATAAATCACACTCTGCCCGGACAAAAACTCGTAATTTGACAACATAAAGTTTTCGAAAGAACATGAAATTGGAATGCTGATAGTTTCATTCCCGCTTATGGGTTATGAAGCACTCAGCATTCCACAAATCATTGACTATAATGTATTTCTCTGCGGCTAATGGAGAAAAGTAGCAACACAATTTTTGTAAAGCCGAACAAAATTTTTGTTTTTATTTTAACTGGTAAGAAGACAGAAGTACAAAAATCAGGGAAGCTGAATTTGAAATGTTGATAGTTTCCTACCCGCTAATGGGTTTCTGAAGCAACCAAAGTTCCTACAAAATGATTTCACAAAAAAAAACAGATTCTGCCCGGTGAAAAACTCGTAATTCGACAACCTGAAGTTTTTAAAAGAACATGAAACTGTAATTCCGAGAGTTCCATTCCCGCTTTTGGGTTATGAAGCAGTCAGCATTCCACAATTCATTGATAATACTGTATTTCTCTGCGGCTAATGGAGAAAAGCAGCAACTCATTTTTAAAGCCAAACAAAATTTTTGTTTATATATTAACTGGTAAGATGACAAAAGTACAAGAATCAGGGGAGCTGAAATTGGATTGTTGATAGCTTCATAACCGCTAATGCGTTTCTGAAGTAACCCAAAATCCTACACAATGATTTCACAAAAAAAAATCAGATTCTGGCCGGGGAAAAACTCGTATTTCGACAAAATAAAGCTTTCAAAAGAACATGAAATTAGACTGCTGAGATTATCATTCCCGCTTATGGGTTATGAAGCACTCAGCATTCCACATTTCATTGACTATAATGTATTTCTCTGCGGCTAATGGAGAAAGACAGCAACTCTTTTTTTTAAGCCAAACAAAATTTTTGTTTATATTTTAACTGATAAGAAGACAGAAGTACAAGAATCAGTGAAGCTGAAATTGGAATGTTGATAGCTTCAAACCCGCTAATGGGTTTCTGAAGCAACCAAAATTCCACCACAATGATTTCACAAAAGAAAAAAAAAAATCAGATTCTGTCCGGTGGAAAACTCGTAATTCGACAATCTAAAGCTTTCAAAAGAACATGAAATTAGAGTGCTGAGAGTTTCATTCCCGCTTACGGGTTATGAAGCACTCAGCATTCCAAAATCCATTGACTATAATGTATTTCTCTGCGGCTAATGGAGAAAAGCAGCCACTCATTTTTTTTAGCCAAACAAAAATTTTGTTTATATTTTAACTGGTAAGAAGACAAAAGTACAAGAATCAGGGAAGATGAAATTGGAATGTTGATAGCTTCATACCCGCTAATGGTTTTATGAAGCAATCAAAATGACTACAAAATGATTTCACAAAAAAACAAATCAGATTCTGCCCGGTCAAAAACTCGTAATTCGACAAAATAAAGCTTTCAAAAGAACATGAAATTAGACTGCTGAGATTATCATTCCCGCTTATGGGTTATGAAGCACTCAGCATTCCACATTTCATTGACTATAATGTATTTCTTTGCGGCTAATGGAGAAAAGCAGCAACTCAATTTTAAAGCCAAACAAAGTTTTTGTATATATAATAACTGGTAAGAAGACAAAAGTACAAGAATCAGGTGAGCTGAAATTGGAATGTTGATAGCTTCATAACCGCTAATGGGTTTCTGAAGTAATCAAAATTACTACCAAATGATTTCACAAAAATATAAATCTGAATCTTCCCGGTCAAAAACTCGTAATTCGACCACATCAAGTTTTTATAAGAACATGAAATTGGAATGCTGAGAGTTTCATTCCCACTTATGGGTTTTGAAGCACTCAGCATTCAACATTTCATTGACTATACTGTATTTCTCTGCGGCTAATGGAGAAAAGCCGCAACTCATTTTTTGTTAAGCCAAACCAAATCTTTGTTTATATTTTAACTGATAAGAAGACAGAAGTACAAGAATCAGGGAAGCTGAAACTGGAAAGTTGATAGCTTCATACCCGTTAATGGGTTTCTGAAGCAACCAAAATTCCACTACAATGATTTCACAAAAGAAAAAATCAGATTCTGCCCGTTGAAAAACTCGTAATTCGACAACCTAAAGTTTTTAAAAGAACATGAAATTGGAATGCTGGGAGTTTCATTCCCGCTTATGGGTTATGAAGCATTCAGCATTCCACAATTCATTGACTATAATGTATTTCTCAGCGGCTAATGGAGAAAAGCAGCAACTCATTTTTAAAGCCAAGCAAAATTTTTATTTATATATCAACTGGTGAGAAGACAAAAATAAAAGAATCAGAGGAGCTGAAATTGGAATGTTGATAGCTTCATACCCGCTAATGGGTTTCTGAAGTAACCAAAATTCCTACACAAAGATTTCACAAAAAAATAAACCAGAATCTTCCCGGTCTAAAACTGGTAATTTGACCACATCAAGTTTTTAAAAGAACATGGAGTTGGAATGCCGAGAGTTTCAATCCCGGTTATGAGTTATGAAGCACTAAGCATTCCACATTTTATTGACTATAATGTATTTCTCTGCGGCTAATGGAGAAAACTAGCAACTCATTTTTTGTTAAGCCAAACAAAATTTTTGTTTATATTTTACCTGATAAGAAGACAGAAGTACAAGAATCAGGGAAGCTGAAATTGGAATGTTGATAGCCTCATACCCGCTCATGAGTTTCTGAAGCAACCAAAATTCCACCACAATGGTTTCACAACAGAAAAAGAATCAGATTCTGCCCGGTGAAAAACTCGTAATTCGACAATATAAGGCTTTCAAAAGAACATGAAATTAGACTGCTGAGAGTTTCATTCCCGATTATGGGTTATGAAGCACTCAGCTTTTCACAATTCATTGACTATAATGTATTTTTCTGCGGCTAATGGAGAAAAGCAGCAACTCATTTTTTGTTAAGCCAAAAAAAATTTTGTTTATCTTTTAACTGATTTGAAGACAGAAGTACAAGAATCAGGGAAGCTGAAATTGGAATGTTGAGAGCTTCATACCTGCTAATGGGTTTCTGAGGCAACCAAAATTCCACCACAATGATTTCACAAAAGAAACAAGTCAGATTCTGCCCGAAAAAAACTCGTAATTCGACAAAATAAAGCTTTCAAAAGAACATGAAATTAGACGGCTGAGAGTTTCATTCCCGCTTATGGGTTATGAAGCACTCAGCATTCCATAATTCATAGACTATAATGTCTTTCTCTGCGGCTAATGGAGAAAAGCAGCAACTCATTTTTTGTTAAGCCGAACAAAAATTTTGTTTATACTTTAACTTGTACGAAAACAAAAAAAACAGAATAAGGGAAGCTGAAATTGGAATGTTGATAGCTTCATACCCGCTAATGGGTTTCTGAAGCAACCAAAATTCCCACACAATGATTTCACAAAAAAAATATCAGAATCTGCTCGGTCAAAAGCTCGTAACTTGACAATATAGAGTTTTTAAAAGAACATGAAACTGGAATTCTGAGAGTTGCATTCCCGCTTATGGGTTATGAATCACTCAGCATTCCACAATTCATTGACTATAATGTATTTCTCTGCGGCTAATGGGGAAAAGAAGCAACTCAATTTTTGTTAAGCCAAACGAAATTTTTGTTTATATTTTAACTGATAAGAAGACAGAAGTACAAGAATCAGGGAAGCTGAAATTGGAATGTTGATAGCTTCATACCCGCTAAAGGTTTTCTGAAGCAACCAAAATTCCTAAGTTTCATTCCCACTCATGGGATATGAAGCAACCAAATTTCCAACACAGTGATTTCACAAAAAAAAAATAAATCTGATTCTGCCCGGACAAAAAATCCTAACTTGACAAAACAGAGTTTTTAAAAATAACATGAAATTGGAATTCTGAGAGTTGCGTTCCCGCGTATGGGTTATGAAGCAATCAGCATGAAACAATTCAGTGACTACAATATTGTAATTCTCTGCGTCTAATGTAGAGAAGCGCCAACTGAATTTTTGTTACACCAAACAAAAATTTCGGTTATACTTCGACTGTTACGAGGAAAAAAGAACAAGTGTTATAGGGAAGCTGAAAGTGGAATGTTGAGAGCTTCATACCTGCTTATTGGTTTCTGAAGCAAGCAAAATTCCACTGAAAATTTCTAAAAAGAAAAAAATGAAAGGAAAGGTTATCAAGCACAAAGTTATCAGCGTAACAAAATTAACTTTAGCCGGATATAAATTTTTCAGCAATCAGCAATTGAGATTAAAATAACAATTTCTAGCACATTTAAATAACACAATTGTTTATTTTTTGCACAGTTTGAGCGTTTAACTGCCAAAGTTTTTCACAAAGACTAGTTTTGCTCAAAATGGCGCATCAACGGTATCATAAAAACTTCCTCATCAAACTCAACATGGAAAAATTTTGCTACAATTGCATCTGTACTTGCAATCATCAGCCTGCTAGTTTCTTCAACAACAAATGCAAACGGAAGACTGTTTCTCGCGCTGGAAACTAAGTTAAAATAGAGTTTTGTTTTCAAAACTTGAAGCTGCATTCTTTTCTCTCTATCCTCGAAAGTAATTCAATTTCTCCGACAGTCAAATCTCTGTCTCGAACGACAACATTTTTGTCAGATAGGGATCCCCGTTCATAGGCAACAGAAGAAAGAAAAAAACTTTGATTTAAAACGGCAAAATAGACTGTCGTCTGGATTACTGCATGAAAAAGTTTTGATGTTCTCATTCTCAACGAATCCATACGACTCATTGAACTCGGGTTCAGATTTGTACTTTCTCAGATATTGAAAACGAGAATCTTCTTGAATTTCAAGATCTAACAGCATTTTTGATCCGACGAAACGTTGATCAAAAAGCTCACAAAAGTAAACAGTTCCTGTAAGAGGAGCAATTAAGAGTCTTTTTGCAGACTCAAACATGGCAGCAGACGTTGTAATTAGTGGACCAATAGGTTTCAGCTGCCAGCCTAATTGCCTGAGGTGGTGAAAGTTGATGGAATCAAATTTGCTATATTTCTCCGTCATACTAAGACAAAACTCGTTCAGGATCACATCACAAAAATATGCGTCTGAAGAGCTGTCAAACAAGTCTCTGATTGCAAAAACCAATTTTTTAGCTCTTCCGAATCATCAATTTGTTCTCACCGCACATTAAATAGGGAAAAACTATAGGAGACAAATAATGAAGGTGAGCTTTGAACTCTTTTGCTTTGAATGACACCGATGAATCCATTCTTCGGACTATGTTTTCTAGTTCTCGTGGCAGCTCTATATCACTCAAGAGCGCGTTTAAATTCTGCTTTTTCTCCGGTCGGTCGCATTCCTTCAGAAAAAAGTTAGAAGATCTTTCCCAACCCCTAAGAACAGTTGATGCATTACGTCTACCGGAGGAGTCAATTGCAAGTTACTTACTACTGCCAACAACTTACTCCTTCCTTTAACACCTTGAGATGGGTTCAGCATCTACCTTACGTCCGTACTTAGCTCTATAGGACTCAACACTCCCGTTCTCTAAAGTTTCAAGATTTTGAATATATTTTTCGAACGATTTCATTTCAAAGTCCTGATCGTGAGGATAGTGTTGAGATCCTGCGGAATACTCATCCCTCAAAGTGCACAGAGTGATACCATAAAAGCCAGTGCACTGTTTCGTCTTAAGAATTTTGCCTTCCCGATGAGATCGGCAACAAAGAGACTCGGTCGAAACTTCAGTGTGACTAACTTAGATGAAACAATTATTATGGTTTGCAAGAGTTCTTCCTCCAGATGACAAAAAACTTCATCAAATCAGTAGTTCCATTTCCAACAAAAAGCGCACAAAGTGTCAAATAATTGTCGCTGGAATGGGGGTCCGCTATGGCAATCAATACAGGCCAAGCAGAGGTCAATGATGATTTGGAAACAACTGCACCATTAGAATTCAGAATTAGTCTTATGATCAATTCGTTGTTATCCAAGCTCAACTTTGGCATCAGAAAATCCTCGTCTTGTTTCTGAACTTCCGCATAATCATTTATTGAACATAAACTTTTTACAATAAGTTTTTTCTGCAACCAAAAAAAATCCACCAGAATTAACTCCATTTCTCAAAATCTTTTTATTTTTTTGTTAACTCAAACCAGCCTCCTGTACTTTAGCCTTCACTCTTAATCCTGAAACGGTCTGTCCTGAAAAAAATTGCTGATCACGTTTCAGGGGGTCTTGTAGCAGAGCGTCAGAGCCGTTGTTTTTCGTTACAATTGCTAATAAAGAGGCAACAAGATTACCTGCTTTAACTTCTGGTATAGAGTTTATACGGACACCATCAAATTCAAAAGCAAATTGTGTTTCCTGATTGAACACCGCAGTCTCAAATTTTGAATTGTCGGAAGTATGGTTCAAGGGTGATTCGGAACCTTCGAAACTCTCGTCCTCATTAACTTCTTCGGAGAAAAATTCTTGATCGTTTTCGCTATCTTGAACATCAACGGACGTGACGTTGTTTGGAGAGGCCTCGCCTTCAATCTGAGCAATTTCTTGCTCTAACGAGTCTACACTTATATTGGACAAATCTGAGTAAAAATTCAGAAGCTGCGTTATAGTATTCTCATGGGAAAAACTCTGCTTTTTATCTTTTCGATTTTTTGAACGAACCCTTAGACCTGGGCTATCGAGACACTGGCTTGTAGAAGCCTCTGCAAAAGTCAGAGAGTTTGAAAAATTGAGACCTAGAGTAGTTTCTTCAACAACTTTAACGACAGAAGTTTCTTCAATAAATTGAACTGTAGAACTACTTTCAATATCCTGACTAGCAGAAATTTTCTCAACATACTGAACTGCAGAAGATCCATCAACCTGACTTGTAGAAGTTTCTCGAACAATCTGACAAATTGAAATTTCAAGACTCTGATGTTTTGAACTGTGTCCACATAGACAATGTTTGTTGCCAGCACCAAACCAACTAGAACTGTAAAACAACAGAAATTCTTCACCGGGATAAATATCTCTCAGTGCTCTCAGTCGCACGCATTGTCTTCCTCTAAATCCTCCCGACATGTAAAAATCAAAATTGGGTATGCACGAGTGATTTGCCCATCTTGCAACTCCGGCTAGAATTTTCTCGGCTTGCACTGCAGACCAATCGTCAATAATTCGGTCTTTTGGACACTTTTCAAGCAAACTGACAGAGAAAAGAATTTATCCAGGTGGTATTTTTCTGCTCGATCGATTGAAGAGCTCAAACCAACCGAAGTATCCGTCTCAATTCTTAATCCTTCCTCTAACGCTCCAGTATAAAAAGACTGCATACCATACAACTTTTTCAGGTTACGGTTGACTTTCACTCTTTCCAAAAAGTCATCTTTTGTCCACAAATCAGTGAGGGGGTGAGGCTCTCTATCAAATTTAGACAATATAGTTTTCGCAATAAAACCTTCAATTTTTGAGAGCTTTTCATAACTGTCAATCTTCGGAGCGGACTTACCAACCCTAGAAGACTTCACTTCCGATTGCCACATGGAAAAATTGCATTTTTGAACAAAAGTCAAGCAAAAATTCACTCTGTTCAACAAGCAATTCTTCTAGTGTTTGCGAATTTGAAAAAATTCTCGAGTGTTTGAAAAATGTCTAAGGATCATTTTAACTTTTGACCATATCGTAAATAAGGCTGATTGAGCTTTGAACTTCTTTTTCATTAAAAATGTTGAAAATTATCAAAATTATTAAACGCAAGATTAACGATTCAGAGTTTGGGCGCAACAACTGCTAATTGCATGGTGTAGCTTTATTGGACTTTAACAATTGAAGAAGTTCACCAGTTGCATTTGCTGGACATAATGGCATCAAATGTTACTTACATTTTTCTCAAATATCAGTTTTCTTGTTCGAAGCTTTTAAATAGACTCAAGAAACTAGGTTGCAATACTTACATCAAGCAATTTTCTATAATTTGTTACCAAAATTTAAAGAACATTAAGAAACTTTCGTTCGCCGAGGATAAACTTTATTCGTTTAACTTGCAGTTAATTACAGACCAATCGAAACAAATTTTGGCAATCAGTCGAAAGTTGAGTGTGTACTAAGAGAACCGTTTTTTGTGAATCTATTGGCATTTAGAAAGAAAATACAATGTTATACAGTTATCTTGGCAGCAAATTACATGCGACGATCAATCTTTTGACAGAATAAAACCGTCGATATTCAGTTACTTTTCAAATTGACCATTGTTTAAAGCAAATTGAAAAATGTGTTGAATACCCTTTAAAGCTTTAACAGCGTAAAAATTCGAAACTGAAAGGCTGTGATTAGATGTATTGGCCAGATTTTACGTGTCTTTTAAGCTTTTGTTATCAGCCATATGCTAATTTGAAAAATTTGATAAAGGAATAAGGCACAAACTGTCATAGTGCTACAAACTAATATTTTACTTGACTATTTCAACAATCAAGTAACTTTCTTTTCTGTTCGTCATATGAGCTGTACAAAATTTCCTTTCAAAAAATTCAATCAATTTCAAGTAAAAGCTTCTTGAATCTGAAATCTGAGATTTTTTATAAAAAATTTTCACTAATTTAAAGTGGCAACGTTTCTCAACTTTTCTATACTATAGAGACCTTCAAATTATTGCACCTTGACTTGCACTTAGGTTCTTTTAAGACTTCTGTAATTTTCTCGATGTAAATCTTTTACTATGACTCTGTCTACTACGAGAAAATCAAAATTAGTTTTAAGAAAATCAAATCAACATACGAAATTTAATTCGAATCATGACAGTAATAGCAGTGCAAAAAGTAGAAATTTAAGAATATCTCACTTTGAAGAGCAGAGTTTCTCACTACCACCAGAAAACTACATCCTTATTGCTAAAATTGCGAGATCATTTCAACGTTTCAAAAGAAAATTCAAAACAAATTGTCAATTTTAAACAAAGAAAAATATGCACAGCCAATTTAGTATTAGACATAGCCGCTGAGCCCGCACCGATAAGAGAACGAACTGCACATCAGAACGCTTGTTAAATTACTGAATCAAACAGCAATAACACTTTAATTATGCAACAGAAGACAGTATGTGAACAAATCAGTTAGCAAATCTTCTCTGATTTTGCAGAAATGCAAATCAGCGTCTCACAATTATCAATCAAACTAAGCAAAACTATTTTAAACTAACAGCACTAGATGCTGGCTAACTCATAATTCAAACATTAATTAATCCAAAGAAATTAGAGAAATTATATTATGATAAACTAATCAGAAACCGACCCAAAAACACCTGTACCATTCATATTTTACTAATTGAAACAATTTGTCAGCCCCGCTGTCTTCTCAAATACTTATTCGTTAAGTTGAACATTAACACTCTCTACATTGCGCTCATCTAGGTTTTCGCTCTCTCTCTCTCTCTCTCTCTCTCTCTCTCTCTCTCTGTTCCCTTTTGATCTCTGTTCTTCTTTCCCAGCCCTGACTGATTGGCACCCTCTTGCGCCTTCTTGCATGCCAGTTTGGGTGTAACCGGGTACTTGCCTTTCACCGTAGCTAAGACAGAAAGACTGGAAATATTTCCAGGAACTACGAGCAAAAGTTTTGTGCTCACGTTAGGTTTGCTACAACACTTGAAACAAACATTCAATGAAATGTTTTCAAACAGAAAACCAAAATAACTAATCGCAGCTAGTTAATGTTCAGTGAATTTGAAGCGCCCTTTATGTAAACACTACTATGCGAAAAAAAATCGGAAAACTGATAGGAAAAATTATTACCAAAAAACACAATGGTTAACTCTTTAGAGGAAGAAGAATTTTCGGCAACAATCATATCGTCTGTTAGCCCATCATCACCAAACACAAATGAGTTTTCTTCCGAATGAAACCGAACAGGATCCTGCGCAAACTTTATCGATGATAAATTATTGTTCCGCATGACATTTGGTGTTAAAAAAGCAGAGAGCAAATTTTCATCTTCATCGAGAGTTTGGAAACCAAAGTTTAAGACCAGAGGAACCTCTTCCACCTCTCGGAACTCCAACACAAAAAGAAGGCTGAATTCACACTAGCATAATAAATAGTTTGTTAAAAAAATAATAGATCAAAGCTATAAGCAATGAAGATCAAACAAGGTTTTCTCAGCAACCTTTTGTAAGTTTACGTGAAAATGGCAAAAAAAGGTTGCCTTTATTAAGAGCTTACCGACTCATTAAGTTCGTCCAGGACCTTTCGTCTTTTTCTTTCATTGCGCTTCTTAATTAGCTCAAAAGCATTTTCAGACCGATCCATCTGTTTACCGTGCTCAGTGACAAAATTTGTGAAATTTGAAGAAACTCCTTCGCAATCTCGAAAAATAGTAGACTATACAAGCAGAAGTTGATCAAAATGCCTTGGAGACGAAACGTTCTATAGAGTCAAAAGGAAAACAATTGTCGTCTGTTAACCTTTTTTTATCCCTTCAAAATATTGTCAATTAAAAAAAATTGAAAATGAAAAAGCCCCTCCTTCATGTTTCAAATAGCAAATTATAATCAATTTTATCTTTTCACTCACATTTTCGCATGGTTTACTGCTAGTTTCATCAGACAACTTTTTCTGTGTAGAGCTCATAGGAGATTGGTTTGGTTTCCACAGAACTTGCTTGGCATTTGATAACAGAGTTTCTCTAACTTTGTTGAAAGACGAAGAAACTGAACTTGCATCATCTGTGACATTAATGTGGCTGGTTTGGACTGAAACAGGTGCCGTTCCTGCTCATTGGGTTGCTCAACAAAAAGCATGACATCTTTACCACTTTTTAAACGAGCCTGTTGTTCACTTTTGAAAGCGGACATTTCCTTTGACGAACCCTTCCGCAAAAAACGTGCCATTTTGGGATCTTTTTGGTAAAATAATTTGCGTGGAGTCACCAGTTTTCAGGTTCTTTTTGAAATCATAGCTTGTTCCAATGGGCCAAATGTCACTAAAAAGGAGTGTCGATACAGTTTGCCGTCTACAGGCGAAAACAAAGTTTGCATCCCGGTACTCGTAGCGTATATGGTGAGCTAAGTGAGTTTCTGGATCAGTGTCAATATGCTGTGGTTTTCTGGACCATTGAGATGGTTCTCGAGGTGTTTGAGGCATAACTCTGAAAAATGTTTTGGTTAAGTATTTCGAAAACAAGGTTTGTCGAATGAATGAACACCAGAAACTATCAGGTGAAATAACTCAGAGGAACGACAGACAAGACAACATCTCCAATCTTCTCATTTGAAAACAAGGTTGCGTCTAAATAAGGTAACCATTTATCTCCACTCAATTGAACGATAAAAAATTCTTTACAATAACACTGATTTTCTTTCACCAAGTCTAACCTCTGGAGGAAGCTAGAACAATAAATACAACCAATGAAATTACCGAATTTCTGAGAATTTGTCTTACAAGCGTAAAACTAGAACTAAATAAAACACATATTGCTGAGCTAGATAAACTAACTAGGCATATAAAACTTTTATCAATGATAAGAGATTAAGCTGGCGTTGACTATTCATCTGCTGACGGGGGATTTTTGGCCTTTTTGCGCATACGCGCTTCTTAGCAATCGCTTCTGGGCTATACTTTCCCCGTTTGTTCAATCTCTGCTTTGGGTTAAGACCGGCTTTGATTGCAGCGCTCATGGTTTCGCCCATTGCTTTGGGAAAAAAGTCTGCGTCCAATTTCGTTTGCACCGCCCCGTAAAAAAAAATAACTAGGTTTCAATTGCCACTAAAAGCTTAGTTACGAAATTAAATTTTAAAACTGCCCCAACCACAAGGATCTTTAGAATTTTTGGGTGAGATATTTATTTTTTGCTATAAAATAGACATCAAAATTTATTTCCTTATAAAACATAAAATTAAAACTCATCAAACTTACTTAAAAATTTCATAGCGTTTTCTATTGAGACCGGTTTTTTTCCACCTGCGTTAGATTTTGTCGGCGTAATCATTTCATTAGCCGAGCCATCGGGTCCAAAAATTGCTACTCTGAGCAACTTACCATGCGTCTTGGCAGATATTTCACTGTAAATTGTGTCAAGATTTTGACAGTCAATGCCAAAATGAATGAGCGGTGTATGCTCAACACTTAAAAATATCAAGCTCGTCAAGATTTGCTGCATTGCACGCTGGTGAACTTATTGAGGAGTCCGACTCTCCGGATTCGTCAAGCATATATTCGCCAAGTGATATGTTGACAAAGTTGTTTATTTTTCTTTTCAATTTTTGGAGATCATCAACGTACTGCGTTGTCGAATCTTCAACGCATTTTGCCATTCGCTCGATTTTTTGCTCATTCAAGAGCAGCCTTTCACCAATTTTTTTTTATTTTCAGGACAGCACTGAACAAAACATGATCCTCCAATCCTATTTTCTTAGAAGTGAAACAGATTGACTATAAAAAGCTTTTTAAAAAGGAAATCTTGAATAAGGTCTTGCCTTTCACGAAAAACAACAAAAAACAGAACTCAGAAAACGGTCAAGTTGTAATTTTGCTTAAAAAGGCTCTTTTCTGTTTTTGCCCCAGCCTTATATGGTTTAGTTTTGGTTAAGTATTTCGAAAACAAGGTTTGTCGAATGAATGAACACCAAAAACAATCAGGTGAAAAAACTCAGAGGAAAGACAGACAAGACAACATCTCCAATCTTTGAAAACAAGGTTGCGTCTAAATAAGGTAACCATTTATCTCCACTCATTTGAGCGATAAAAACTCTTTACAATGACACTGCTTTAATTTCACCAAGTCAAACCCCTGGAGGAAGCTACAACAATAAAATGGTCCTTTCTGGTACTTAGAAATAACTTTCTATTTCAATTTGAATAAGATAGTGTACCTTGCTAAGGTTTGGACAGAACTGATTAATAAAAACAAAAACAAAAAGTCATTTTGAAAAGCATGCAAATTTTCTTTTCAGTCATCAAAACATTGGTAAACATAAAGCGACTGATGTCGGAAGAATTGCTCTTGAACGACAGACGAAGCAATTTAACTCAGGGGCTGTAGGTTAATTGCATTTTTCTTTATAAGTGCAAAAACGGACGACCCCGAACCAGAAGCACTGTCCACTTGGCTGCAACACTTTATTTTAGTTTAGCGGCAATCGCTTTTTTAACAACAAGCTTTAGTTCAGAGTGAGAGCACTTGAGATTACCTGAAAATGAAGAACGAAAGCAAAAAAATGTCACTTGAGAAGTCACAGAATGTTCTAGACGAAAAGCGTAAAAATAGTCAATTATTACCAGAAAACACAGTTGTTAAATCTTTCTACAAGGCCTCCTTCCTACAAGAAAAATTTTCGGCAACAATCATATGGTCTGTTAGCCTATCATCGCCAAACAAAAACGGCCTGAGTGTTCTTCCGAATGAGACCGGACAGGATCTTGCGGAAAATTTATCGAAAATATTTTTATTGTTCCGCATGACAATTGGTGTTGGGTACGCAGAGAGCAAATTTTCATCTTCATCGAGATTTTGGAAGCCAAATTTTAAGACCAGAGGAACCTCGTCCAACTCTCGGAACTCCAACACAAAAAAGGTTGAAATCACACTACCATAATAAATAGTTTGTTAAAAAAAACAATAGATCAAAGCTGCAGGCAATGAAGATCAAACAAGGTTTTCTCAGCAACCTTTTGTAAGTTTACGTGAAACTGACAAAAAAACGTCTGCCTTTATTAAGAGCTTACCGGCTCATTAAGTTCGTCCAGGGCCTTTCGTTTTTTTTCTTTCATTGCGCTTCTTCATTAGCTCAAAAGACTTTCAGCCCGTTCCATCCGTTTACCGTGCTCAGTGACAAAATTTGTGAAATGTGATGAAATTACTTCGCAGTCCTGAAAAATAATAGACTATACAAGCAGAAGTTAATCAAAATGCCTTGGAGACGAAACGTTCTTTAGAGTCAAAAGGAAAACAATTGTCGTCTGTTAACCTATGTTATCCCTTCAAAATTTTGTCAATTGAAATAAAAATGAAAATGAAAAAGCCCCTCCTTCATGTTTCAAATGTCAAATTATTATAAATTACATCTGTTCAATCACATTTTTGCATGGTTTACTGCTAGTTTCATCAGACAAGTTTTTCTGTGTAGAGCTCATAGGAGATTGGTTTGGTTTCCACAGAACTTGCTTGGCATTTGATAACAGCCTTTATTTAACTTTGCTGAAAGACGAAGAAACTGAGTTTGCATCATCTGTGACATTAAGGTTGCTGGTTAGGACTGAAACAGGTGCCGTTCCTGCTCATTGGGTTGCTCAACAAAAAGCATGACATCTTTACACTTTTTAAACGAGCCTGTTGTTCATTTTTGAAAGCGGACATTTCCTTTGACGAACCCTTCCGCAAAAAACGTGCCGTTTCGGGTCCTTTTGGTAAAATAGTTTGCGTGGAGTCACCAGTTTTCAGGTTCTTTTTGAAATCAAAGCTTGTTCCAATGGGCCAAATGTCACTATCAAGTCGATACAATTTGTCATTTACAGGCGAAAACACAGCTTGCATCCCGGTACTCGTATCGTATATGGCAAGCTAAAAGAGTTGCTGGATCAGTGTCAATATGTTTTGGTTTTCTGGACCTTTGAGACGGTTCTCGAGGTGGTTGAGGCATAACTCTGAAAAAAGTTTCGGTTAAGTATTTCGAAACCAGGTTTGTCGAATGAATGAACACCAAAAACTATCAGGTGAAAAAACTCAGAGGAAAAACAGACAAGACAACATCCCCAATCTTCTCATTTGAAAACAAAGTTGCGTCTAAATAAGGTAACCATTTATCTCCACTCATTTGAACGATAAAAAAACTCTTTACAATAACACTGCTTTTCTTTCACCAAGTCAAACCCCTGGAGGAAGCTAGAACAATAAAATTGTCCTTTCTGGTACTTAGAAATAACTTTCTATTTCAATTTGAATAAGATAGTGTACCTTGCTAAAGTTTGGACAGAACTAATTAATAAAAACAAAAACAAAAAGTCATTTTGAAAAGCATGCAAATTTTCTTTTCAGTCATCAAAACAGTGGTAAACATAAACCGACTGATGTCGGCAGAATTGCTCTTGAACGACAGACGAAGCAATTTAACTCACGGGCTCTAGCTTAATTGTATTTTTCTTTATAAATGCAAAAACAGACGCCCGCGAACCAGAAGCAGTGTCCACTTGGCTGCAACACCTAATTTTAGCTTAGCGGCAATCGCTTTTTTTACCAACAAGCTTTAGTTCAGAGTGAGAGCACTTGAGATTACTCAAAAATGAAGAACGAAAGCAAAAAAATGTCACTTGAGTAGTCACAGAATGTTCTAGAACAAAAGCGCAAAAATTTGCAAAAAAAAAGACCAACCCAATTACAATAACTGCTACGAACTATGTTCATGAGCAATTAATAAAACTGCAGTAGAAATAAATATGGTCAGATTTTGGGGCAACTTATGTCCAGACTTCGGTCTCTGATCAGACCGTAGTGCGATCATTTTCCACACTTTAGTGCGGCCTATGATCAGACTGTAGTGCAACTTTGCCCTCTGATCAGACCGTAGTGCGAACATTGTCGACTTTAGTGCAACCTATGATCAGGACTATAGTGCGACTTTGCCCTCTGATCAGACCGTAGTTCGACCATTGTCCAGGACTTTAGTGCGGCCTATGAAGTGGTAGCAGTTTTATTGTGAGAAGTGGTATAATTTTAATTCCCTTATCGAAATGGTTGCTGAAACATTACTAAGCATTTCCGGAAACCAGCTTAAAAAATCTGATCTTTTCCGTTTTGTGCCCCCCAGTACGTTATGCGCCCAAGAATCACTTGCGAAAGAGCCGAACAGCTTTTTCTTCGAGGGCAAATTTCATGCTAATTTCGAAAGATGGGACGCCGGATTTCGATCGGACTTGGACTGTGTGTCATTGCTCGGTAAG